>NC_142928.1:166974461-166996961 GCF_046866305.1 Octopus bimaculoides
ACTTATTATTAAGCGAAAGGTAACGTTTTTAACATCCAGTAAGATTTTGAGACAACGCGGTTCAAAATCTTTGATGTTGCCTGTGATCACTGTATTTGTAGAACGTACTCTGTCAAATTTTAGCATGTGTTCTGGCTTTTAAGCAAATTCTACATGAGCACATTCACACGTCAAATTCTCAACGTTCTTATGGATGGATAAAGAGTAAAGATCCCCTTTGGTCATGAATGATCATAGGATTGCACTCCGAAAGTTCCCCTTCAAGACACAAGTCCGGGGAAGGTTGTTTATGGAGGACCAGCAGTCGCCCATGCATACCAGTCTCCCCTCTCCACGCCACCGATGGTATCCAGGGGAAAGGCAAAGGCCGTTATGACTTGGCACCAGTGACGTCGTAACTCATTTCTAAAGCTGATTGAACTGGAACAACGTGAAATAAAGTGTCTTGCTCAAGAACACAAAATACAACCCGGTTCAGGAATCGAACTCACTACCTCATGATTGTGAGTCCGACGCTCTAACCACTGAGCCACTGACTTGTTGGGAAAAGTATGTATCTTAAACGTACCAATATATAAACATATATATTGAGAGAGTAATCAATATCCTCTCTGCTTAATATTTTCCTTTGACTTGAAAACAAAAACAACATCAAATTGTGGTTTTTCAGATAAATAACACCAAAAGCAAAGTCCATTTGCTGTTACTCTTTTCAAAGACCTGCTATTTTATCTGGCACGTTTCATTTACGAGTACTTTGACTCTTGGAAACCGTTGACTAGTTTTAGTCTTCTTTTATATTAGGAACATACAATTTCTTACTCTTCCAAATTCTGATGATAATTTTAAAACGAATCGGATGAAAGTAAAGGTATCAATCAGTGGAAATTTTCGAAGCTCACTGCTTTTACCAAGGGAGTAAGAATTTCGGACTTACACTTTGTGAAGTTTGAAAGCGAGAAACACCTATCAGAGTCACCTTTTGTAAACAACTAATAACTTATAAACATCTAATTATTAAAGTCTGAAAATTATCAGAAAAGTCATTTCTATTCATTGTCTTCAAATACGTGGCTGTGTGATAAGAAGCTTGCTTTCCAACCACATGGTTTCGTGCACTTTAGGCAAGTGTTTGCTACTATAGCCTTGGGGCGACCAAAGCCGTGTAAGTATATTTGGTACACGGAAACTGAAAGAAACCCGTCATATATATGTGTGTGTGTGTGTTGTCACCCCACCACCATCGCTTGACAATCTATGCTGGTGTATTTACGTCCTCATAGGTTAGCAGTTCGGCAGAGATAGGATAAGGACTAGGCTTATAAAGAATAAACCCTGAGATCAATTTGTTTGACCGAAACCTTTTAAGGCAGTACTCCAGCATAGCCACAGCCAAATGACTGAACAAGCAAGAAAAAACACAAATAAAAACACGAACAAACAACGCGAGGACGTGGAATAAGTACAGTGTTATTGGACGCTCAGGAAAGGAAATAAAAGAAAGAGGAATTAACGTTTCGAGCGGAGCTCTTCGTCAGAAATATAGGAAAATTCCAAAGAAGGGAAGACAGAGAAAAAATCGCCAACGATGCACACGCGGTCATATATATATATATATATATATATATATATATATATATATATATACATATATATATATATATATATATATATATATATATATATATATATATATGACCGCGTGTGCATATATATATATATATATATATATATATATATATATATATATATATATAGAGAGAGAGAGAGAGAGAGAGCACATTAAAAGTGAGCCTGAATCTTGCTTGCTTGCAATGGTACTTGGCCAAACTAGCGCATAATGGGAAAATACTATGAATTAAGTCGTCCCTGAAATGTGAATACGAACGGAATAGAACAAATTTTGCGTAAATCGGAAAAGTGGTTATTGAGATATTACAGGATCTTCGGGGTATAAATAACGAAAACGATGCATAATGGGAAAATTCTCCGAAAATAATTTAACCCTGAAAGGGAAGAAAACTTTCGATTATACAGTGACTCGACAACGAAAAAAATGATTTTTTAAACACAATACTTTGATCATTTAGAAATATCTTTAAGTGAATGTGGTTTCAAAAATGTAAGTTTTTATACAGTAAGTATTTATATTTTAGCTTTCTTTAAACAGACAATATTTTAATGTTTCTTTTAAAAGTATTTTCAAGAATTTTAATCATTACAAGAAATTTTTGGCATATTTAAAAAATATTTTAAAGTAAAAATGAAGACGATTTCAAAATTATGGTATAGGTGCAGGAGCGGCTGTGTGTGTGGTAAGTAGCTTGCTTACCGACCACATGGTCCGGGTTCAGTCCCATTGCGTGGCACCTTGGGCAAGTGTCTTCTACTATAGCCTAGGGTCGACCAAAGCCTTGTAAGTGGATTTGGTAAACGGAAACTGAAAGAAGCCCGTCGTATATATGTATATATACATATATATGTGCGTATGTGTGTATATATGTTTGTGTCTGTGTTCGTCGCCCCAAAATCGCTTGACAACCGATGCTGGTGTGTTTACATCCCCGTAACTTAGAGGTTCGGGGAAAGAGAACGATAGAATAAGTACCAGGCTTACAAAGAATAAGTCCTGGGGTTCGACTACAGGCGGTGCTCCAGCATGACCGCAGTCAAAATGTGTGAAACAAATAAAATAGTATAGAGTTTTTCGAATGCAATCAACGTATCTCACCAGAAATACCTGTTATGTGGTAGCAGAGTGTGCAAGAAATAGCAGCCAAATCTTTTCTTTTCTAGAGAAAGGAACCGTTTGCATTCGTTGAAAGCATGGGAAATAACCTGGAAAAGCAAAAAAAAACATGAAACAAAACTCCGTTACTGGGAAACTTAGACTTTCCCGGTGAAGCAACCAGTCCCGGGTAGTCTAGTGTGTGTGTGTGTGTGTGTGTGCGTGTGTGTGTGTGTGGCTATGTGGTAAGAAAGGTGCAGGATTGGCTATGTGGTAAGAAAGTTCCAGTTCAACCACATGGTTCCGAGTTCAGTCCCACTGAGTGGCACCTTGGGAAAGTGTCTTCTACTATAGCTTCGGGTTGACCGACACCGTGTAAGTGGACTTGGTATATATACGAGTCCAAATTAATAAGTATCCGGACTGTTACCATCGTAACAGAGTAATGCCGCTTAGCACAGATTGACCTTGGACTCTGCTGTGTAGGCGCACTCGGTCTTAATGTTCTAGCTCCCTTCTGCTGGTTATAGCAGTGCTTGGAAGGAATTGTGTAGCGTGTTATCGTTGCATTGACTACGACAGAGAGAGTTGTCATGGTGATATCTGCTCAGTGGCCTACTCAAGGTTGCAGAACGTGTATGGAGAAGAGTGTATGAACCGCACATAAGTGTACGAGTAGTTCAGACGTTTCTAAAATGGCTGAAAAATGTTGATATTGGCGAACATTCTGAGAGACCCTCAACCGGCAGAACTGAGAAAAACATTGCTGATTATTCAAGCAATTAAAGATTAGAAACAATGTATCTATAAAAAAAGAAGACATATTTATAAACACCGAAACATGTGTGTGCGTTTGTGTGTATGTGTGTGCTTGTGTGTGTGTGTGTGTGTGTGTGTGTGTATGTGTGTGCTTGTGTGTGCGTGTGTGTGTGTGTGTGTGTGTGTACATACATATATATTACATACACTGTGCCCAGCGTGCTAACGATTCTGCTAGCACGTTGCTTTGCTTCTACTTAATATATTGGTTTCATTTTTGCACAAGGTCAGAAATTTTGAATGAAGGGAGCAAGTCAATTATTTCGACTCCAGCACCCAACTGGCACTTATTTTATCGACACTAAATGGATGAAAGATAAAGTCGACCTCAGCGGAATATTAACATAAAGACCGACGAAATACTGCTAAGAATTTTGCCCGGCGAAGAAAAGATTCTGCCAGCTCGCCACTTAATTTCTGCTTAATATATTGAATACGTTTTCTTCGTTTACTGGTACAAATATTTATCTTTCAACATAAACAGTTGCGCACGAACACTATTTATATGACAACACTTTTTCACTTTCTCCTCACTGTCTGACTAGAGATGAAACTTGAACCATTAAACTCTACAATACTCACGATAACACATAACCAACTATTCTGTCTTGGTGATTAATTCTTACTGATGCAGTCCGTTATTAGTCTAACCAGTTTTTGCTAATCAGCATATGGCAATGTTAACCAATCTTAACCAGAAGATACTTTCTGAAATTCTACGCATTATTTTCATTATATTAACTTCTAGCAAGTTCACAGTATTTGGATTTCGGACCATATGAAAGATGCATGTCATTATTGTCTTACTTTTGAAAGTTAATAGTGAAATATTCTTATTTTTAACTGATAAACTATAGATTTTGTATGGAAATCAGAGCTAGCACTGTAAATTCTAAACTATAAACTATCATCTATAAACTAAACGTATACGATACTATCGTTATATAGCGTAAGTTGCATAGCTAGATATTTACTTACAGCGAAGTGCGCTGGTTATGAATCCCGCTCAGTGCCAGAGTTGAGCTTACAACTTAGATGATATCTCGTCATTATTGAGAACTGGTTCGAAGCAATGTTCTCATAAACACTCACACACTCACATACGCACACACACACACACACACACACACACACACACACAGAGACACTCTCTCTCTCTTTCTCTCTCTCTCTTTCTCTCTTTCTCTCTCTCTCTCTCTCTCTCTCTATCTATCTATCTGTTTCTTTCTTTCACTCACTGTCTGTCTTTTTCTCTATCTACCTAGCGTACATAAAAAGGCATACGCATAGTTGTTGATATTGATACTAACAAGGGCTCAGTCTACTACCTAATGCACCATGTATACACACACACGCACACACATATACACACATATACATATATATATATGTGTATGTGTATATATATATATATATATATATACACCTACACACGCGCGCATGCGTACACACGCGCATGCGTGTGCACACACACATATATATACATATGTATGTATATATATATATATATATATATATATATATATATATATATATATATATATATATATATACCAATGTATGCGTATACTGTGTACGTTTATGTGTGTACGTATGTATGTGTGAGAGGACGTCTGTCTGTGTTCTGTGTGAATGAATGAATGAATGAATGATAAGAAAAAGGAAGTATAAAAAAAAAGAACCTTGTGAAAAGAATTGAGAAAGAAAATAACAAAAGAAAGAAAAAATGCCAATGATTTCTCTCCGTTTCTGTAGAGAATAATGGCTGCCACTAAAATTCTCCCGAAACTCCAACATAACAGAATTAAAGCAATGATAGATTCTAGTCAGGCTCTTCTTAATGGATTACTGTTTCTTTCTTTTTCCCTTTTTCCTTCTTTTCTTTCTCTTCTTGTTTCTTCTTTTCTCTTTCTTCCCTTTCCTTTCTGTTTTTTTTTTTCCTTTTTCTTTTTCTAGTCTTTGGCAAGAATTCGGTAAGCTGAAGAACGGAACAGAAACACTGCTATTTTGGAAGAAACCAGCGGCAAGTTCAAACGATAATGACCTTTATTTGCTATTTTGTAACTATTTTTTTGTGCTATTTGTTTTTGTCTGCTTTTTATTGTGTGTCTTTTTTTGTTTTTCAGATAGGGGCATGTTCAGTCTATGATTCTCTGTGAGTATATGTATATGAATGTGTATGTACAATGGGTTTAGGACGGGGTTGCGGGCATAGGAGTGAAGCCTTCTTGTTTTGTGCTTGTTTGTTGTACTTTTGTTATGCATGTAGTTTTTTTTTCTTCTGTAATTAAATTTTTGTTTTTGGTGATTATTTTTTCTTGTTTTCTTTATTTCTTCTCTACTTCTTCAATTACTGTATCTACCAAGAAATAAATATGCTATACGTTACTTTGCCTGCATGAATATTAATTCTAACATCCAGGTATAAACCCAACGCATTTCAATTCATACAAGGCACATACAAACACATACAGAGGCACACATCTATACATACATGCATATATATATATATATATATATATATATATATATATATATATATATATATATATATATATATATATATATATATATACATATATATAAACATACATATACATATGCATGTGTATATATACACATACATAATACACGTGTACATATAATATATATACATATATACACACACACACACACGCACACACAAACATACACAAACACACACTCACACACATATACATAAACATAACGTCAGCAACAGCATGCAGAGATGATATAGATATATATACACATGTACGAGTGCGCGTATACATTTATTCGTAGCTGAATATTTTACTCCCTCGCAACTTCGAAGTTTCCATTTATATCACGTTGCCTTGGCATACATAAATACATACATACATACATACACAAATACACACATGCACACTCTCAACACACACATACATACACATGTATGTATGCATCTATATTCGCTTATCCCTATTCTGGATTTTCGTAATCAGTATCACTACATGCCTTTTATTTGTGTACATACGATTCTCGTCTCTATCTATTGCTGTTTGATTTGAATATGGTTCACTGATGAGGTTTGAAGAGACTGAAATACTCAAACACACACACACACACACACACACACACACACACACACACACACACCTATACAACCTAAAAAAACTGTGAGATAACTTGTATTATCGCCGAATTTCAGAGTTTGTTTATAAAAGAGCTAGTTATGTAATCTTACGTGTAAGGTAACTATATCACCTGACACGTATTTCATCACTATTAAAAATATTCCTTATATAAGGAAAGCCTTATAGATAAATTACATTATGAAATCTGCAGACATGCGTAACTCACGTTAATGACCTTTATCATTTAAACTAATGTCGATTGTGCTTGTCGTCCATACCATAAAATTTTCTAGAGTGCAATATAATTAGTAAAGCTAACTAACGAGCATAATCTAAATTGTTACGGTCTTTGATAAAATAACACTATCCAGAGTCTAGTATAAGCCATAAATCTTTTTAATGAGAGCTACGAATCTCTGAGGATTGAATAATGCCATCTGATTATAGGTTTCTTCATTTAGTGAATATTTTTATTATTAATGAAATACACGTAAGATAACTAACTCATTTACAAACAAAATTTCCCATTTGTATATTTTTTATATAACTTTTAGATATGTGTCCCACGGTAATGTTTTTCATATATATAAATGCTTTCCCAATTAAAATTGCACCTGATATATATATATATATATATATATATATATATATATATATATATATAATTCAAATTGCGATGAACGTAAACAAACAAAAGAAGTTTGCTTTAAAAGCGTTGAGATATCTTAGAAAGTTAAAGTGACTTTAAATTCTCAAACGCAGGATAATGCTAATAATATAGCCTGAACAGGATAAACTACCCCTATTTTGCAGAAAAAAAGAAACAATTTGGAATAGAAGTACGCATCGCTGCTGCTGCTGCTGCTGCTGCTGCTGATGATGATGATGATGATGATGATGATGATGATGATGATGATGATGATGACGACGACGACAACGATTATGATGATGTAGATGATAATCATATTTCTGTGTAAATTCGCCTCGATTATGATAGGGAATAAGATGATGATACTGGGGATAGAGCCGATGAAGTTGCTGCGCTGCTGTTTGTGCCGGTGCTGCTGTTATTGAAGATACGTCGACGATGATGACAATGACCACGACGATGATGATGGTAGGTATGATGATGAATGTTTGCCCTTATTTTCTTCTTGACTAGCCAGCCAGGCAGCCCTTCAGCTAGACTTTAATATTCATTCTAGAATCCCTTGCCCGAATAGCAAAAATGAAAGCAATCCAAAGTGAAATGAGAAGGCGGTAGTGCTGATTTATCGCCTCTTGTTTGTGGTTGTCACCACAGGTGGAATTGTCCTGTCTAAGCTAACTCAGTCATTTATTGCGTCACGTGAGGCATAAATCGCCAGTGACATGAAGTTATGGAGAGAAAGGTGTGTGTGTGTGTGTGTGTGTGTGTGTGTGTGTGTGTGTGTGTGTGTGTGCATGTGTGCTACTGTGTGTGTGCATGCGTGTATATGAAAGTGTAAGACAAAGGAGAGAAAACTAAGAGAAATAGAGTATATATATACATAGAAATATATGTGTGCGTGTGTATATATATATATATATATATATATATGTGTGTGTGTGTGTGTGTGTGTGTGTGTGTGTGTGGAGAGAGGGGAGACAAAGAAGAGTAAAATAGGGAAAGCAGTAGAAAATAGGTTAAATACATGTGTATGTGTATGTGCGCGCGTGTTCTTTTGTGTGTATGCACGTGAGTGTTTCTATCCTTATGTGTGTGTGTTGTTGTTTTTCTTGTTGTTATTGTTGCTGTCGATATTGCTGCTGCTGCTGCCACCTCCGAATGATTATTTTTTCTTTTTTTTTTTTTGTTTTGTTTCTTTTCAGAAAGAATGAAAAACTGTAACTTAAAGAAAAGTGCTCAGTACATTGTTTTTGAGTGTCAGCATGAGATTTTTTTAAGGAAACTTACTCATACTAGACTATCCAAATTTATCCTTGTATTTTTATTTTTTATTCTATTACCGAGTTTAATAAATTAAGTTCTCAACAAATATGTTTGATACAAAACGGGAGAATTACAACTCAATTCACATTTACATATTCCCACATCAACCCACGCCACACCACACACAAATATACATACAGTTATGAACTTATGACCTTGACTGCTCATCAGTCAATGTAGGGCACAGAATTCTGTTATTTTGATAAATGGTATAATATGAAACTCTAGGTCTTTGAGACGCATACTAGTCGGTATCTAAAATCTCCCGCACTAGTTCTGTAGCGCCCTAGAAGATGACAACACACAGTTGCTTGCGTTGTGAGAGCTAGCAGTTACCTCCATGAAGCAGTGTGCCGCGTGACATCGCTGTGGTTACTTCACAAGTTGTGAAATTTGTCTTTTTGTGATCACGTGTACGCTGCAGTTTGCGATTTTGTCATGGGCAGGAACAAAGGTCCAGTGTGAAATTTTGCATTATACTTCAAAAGTTTGCTACAGAGACATTGACCATGCTTTGGCAAGCCTACGGTGACGAGGCAATGAGGCATACGCAATTTTTCAAGTGGTACG
Organism: Octopus bimaculoides; assembly: GCF_046866305.1. Classification (NCBI taxonomy): domain Eukaryota; kingdom Metazoa; phylum Mollusca; class Cephalopoda; order Octopoda; family Octopodidae; genus Octopus; species Octopus bimaculoides. The sequence continues at coordinate 166,983,667 of NC_142928.1, forward strand.
GCTCCTTCAAAAGTTATTTTATTTTTAAGTATACGGCAATTAGTATCATATTATCCAATAATAATAATAATAATAATAATAATAATAATAATAATAATAATAATAATCCTGCAGGATTTTATGATTCAGTGCAACCATGAGATAGAGAATAGGAAGCCAGACATAGTCTTAACTGAGAAAGAAAGTAAACGAAGGTTGATCATAGATATAGCATGTCCAGCTGACAAGGTATGCGATAAGGAAAAAAGAAAAGTTGATAGATATGACAGTTTAGCTTGGTAAGTTAAGCAGTTGTGGTCGAGGAAAAAGGTGGTAGTAGTACCGATAATTGTCGGAGCCCTGGGAACAGTGAGTAAAACTCTGGAGAGGTAAATAGAAAAATAAGTGTGGAGCACTTGCAGAAAACAGACAACTTTCCTTTTTTGTATGATAACATTGTGTAGAAAGTGCTGAAGAATGAAAGCACAAAGATCCTATGGGACAGTAAATTGCAGACAGGGAATGTCGCGGAACACTCTCGGCCCGACATCGATATCTTTTGCACATCTCGTGAATGTATAATGGTGGATATTGTATGCTCCTTTAATACCAGAGTCAAAAAGAAAGAATAGGAAAAGGTTGAAAAGTACAATAATTTGAGATATGATATTGGACGGCTATGGGAGTGTAAAGGTAGTGACATTTATCATCAGCGCGTTGGATACTGTAAGCAGAAATTTTGAAAAATTCAAGGAACTTCTTGGTTGTGACGTAATCTTTTCCGTTATGCAGAAATCTTGCTTATTAGGAACAGCAAGAATTTATGAAAGGTGCTAGATACCTGAAGTCGTGGGATGTGACTTGCTGTCCAGCTGAATGAACCAGCATAATAACACTTAAAACCGAGAGATAAAAACAATTATTTCAAATTTTGACACAAGGCCAGCAATTTCAAGGGAGGGGGCTAGGTGATTACATCGATCCCAGTATTCATTTGGTACGTATTTTACCGACCTCAAAAGTATGAAAGATAAGGTCGGCCTTGGCGGAATTTGAACTGAAAAGGTAAAGACGGACGAAATACCGTTAAGAATTTTACCCGGCGTGCTAACGATCCTGCCAGCTCGTCACATTAAAAACAGTAAGGAAGAACAAGAACAAGAATAAGGATAATAAGAATAAGAATCTTAAAAACTTTCCAGGTGTGAAGCGACATGGTGAGAAATCTGCTAAACAAGGTTGGGTAGAAGTGGAAAGTTACTCAACGAAAGCACTTCTTAACGTTCCCTCTGCACCGAAAGACATTTGCGTGGTACAAGTTTAACTACAGAGAAAACTCGTTAAAAGTATGTCACAGTTTCATGTGATCTGATACAACTTCACCTGTACCGGAAGTACCTTTTGGAAAACAACATGTTATGAAAACCATGTGTATGCGCGCGCGCGCGTGTCTCCGTGTGTGTGTGCATGTGTTTATATGTGTGTTTGTCTGCATACATCTCTCGCTGTCTGTCTTTTTCTCCTCTTTTCTGTCTGTCTGGATGAGTGTCTCTCTCTCTCTCTTTCTTCCTCTCTCACCACCTCTCTCCCCTCTCTCTCTCTCTCCTCCTTTCACTGTTTCTCTAACTATTCTGTTTCTTCAAATTTATGTATATATATATATATATATATATACACATACATATATATATATATATATATATATATATATATATATATATATATATATATATATATGCATGTGTCTCTTTATATGTGTGTCTGTATAAATATATATATATGTATGTATACATATAAATATACGTATATATATATTAACACGCTGGTGTGTTTAAAGCGACGTGAATTTTACTGTGTCGCATACATTATAGAAGCTGGAGTTTTTTTTAGCAAATAATATATTTTAGGTGTGATAGATATAAATATAAAGAATTATCGAAATATTAATTGGTGAGTATGTCAATATATTGAAATACATAAAATTATGTATCACCTCAGTAATACGTGGCTGTATGATAAGAATAAGAAACACGCTTCTCGACTACATCATTCCGAGATCAGTGTAACACCTTCGACAAGTCTCTTCTACTATCGCTTCGGTCCAGCCAAAGACTTGTGAGTGGATTTGGTAGACGGAAACTGAAGGAATCCCGTCATATGTGTGTGTGTCTGTGTCTCTGTGTGTGTACGTGTGTGCGTGAGTGTATATGTCTATCTTTGTGTCTTTGTTTAGCCCCCACCACTGCTTGACAACCGATGTTGGTGTGTTTACGTCCCCGTAACTTAATGCTTCAGCAAAAGAGACCGATAGAATAAGAACCAGTCTTTTTAATAAAATAAACACTGGGGTCAATTCTTTCGCCTAAAATTCTTCAAAGGTGGTGCCCCCAACATGGCCGCAATCAAATGATAGATATATATATAGATAGATAGATAGATAGATAGATAGATAGATAGATAGATAGATAGATAGTTGTGTATAAGCGTTATGCGAAAAAGGGTAGAGATCTATTCAATGGGAATGATGTGTTAAAGTGTATAGCTTTAAATTTGGACTTGTAACAGATGTGTTTAAAAGTGTGAAATTAAAAATAAAAGTTAAGAAAGATAGGAGGTCATTACAAATACAGAGTACTGTTTACAAGACTGTGCTAGATGGAATTTTTCACTGAAAAAGATGATACTTATGAAAGTGAAGCCACTTTTGAAGTACTATTCTCCAGTATTTAGGTAATTCACAGTCATGTTCATGTTTATCTAGATATCCATCTCTTTCCATGTACAAGGAGAGATTATTTCACTCCGTTAGTATATGGTCTGCTTCGTTCTAAAATAAATGATATGATGTCATACTCAATGTTGTGTTCCTTCATCTACCATATGTAGTTTGCAAGCGTAGTTGTAATTCTCTTAGTATGTCTGAACGACAGGTTAAGTTAAAATGACGTTGCTTAAACTTGCCTTCAAACATTCCAATATAGTGTTTCCGTCTCTGTATTTTTCTGCATGACCAACCTACCATTGCGCATCTTTTTTCGGGGACATAGAGTTCCGAGGAATAAAACTGTTCATATTGAAGAAACTACTGTAACTAATTTTTGACAGTTTCTATTGCAGATCTACCCATAATGGTTATTGAAGGAGAAATATTTATCTGCTAGAGCAAAGATCTATATTTGTCTTAAAGTTTATTGAAATGATAGAACCAATCGGGAAAGTTTATTTCTACGTTTCACTGAAAAGCAGTTTTGAGACGTCAGCAGCATTTGTAGCATGAGTACGAACAGCGACAATGAATACTGTAAGGTATTCTATCCAATATCGATACTGCTCAAAACAGTGTTTTGAAAAGCAAAATTAGAGTTAGTCAGAACTGAGTCCAATAATAATGCGAGTTTAATGTACCTAAGTATACAGACAAATAATTGTCTATTTAAGGGAGCGAATTTGTGTACGCATGCGATTACGTGTGCATATATATATATATATATATATATATATATATATATATATATATATATATATATATCAATGGAGACAAAGACAAGGAGAAAGACAGACTAGCAGACAGACAGACTAGCAGACAGACAGAGAATCCATAATATTGTTCTTTTTAAGAAATGCGCTCTGTTGTGCATTTCTTGAAGCTGGGTAAGGATTTCCTATGCAGCCAATTTTATGATAAATGGTAAACAAAATATTCGGAAACCTCTCTTAAGATGCAATGCTAAACTGAAATCGAATTGATCTATTTAAAATGTACCCATAATTGTTTAGGAAATAATGCGACTAATTGCCAATACTAGAGAAAAGTATGATACAATGCAATAAGAGATTTGAGAGTCCTCATACTGACAAACAGTAAAGTAGTTTGAAACAGTAAAAATAAAATATGAATCCAACGTGTCACCAATTTTCTCCCATCAAGATGAGGACGAGTTGTAGTTGTAAATCTAAAGCTGCTTTGACGTCAACTTGTAGACACGATCACTAGGGATTTGACTGAGTGAATGGCCTTACATACATACATACATACATACATACATACATACATACATACATGCATGCATGCTTGCATTCATACATAAATACATACATATATGCATACACACACACATGCATACATGTGTGTACGTATTTGTGCATTTGTGCATTTGCGTCCACATTTATACATGCTGTTTGCATATGCACACCGCACTATGTCTGAGCTTACAGTATGTGTGAGGTCATGTGTATATGAATATATGAGACGGCGAATGAGCAGAGTCGTTAGGCCGCTAGATAAAATGTTTGTAATATTCGTTTCAGGTGCTCTGAGTTCAAATCCAATCAAGGCTACCTGTACCTGTCATTTCTCGGAGGTTTGTAATTCAAGCACAAGCTTATATTTCTCTTATATTTCTCTCTCTCATCACTTGTACTTGTACTTCACAGATTTTGTCCTAGTATGTTTTAGAGGCACAAGGCCTGACATTTTGTGGAGAGGGATAGTCGATTATATCGATTCCTGTGATCAACTTGTACTTATTTTATCGACCCCGAAAGGATGAAATGCGAAGTCGACCTCGGCGGAATTTGAACTCAGAACGTAAAGATGGACGAAAGGCCGCTAAGCATTTTTCCCGACGTGCTAACGATTCTGCCAGCTCGCCGCCTTAATTCTGTTTGATAATTGCGTTAAGGATACATTTGTCTGCAGAATACTCAACCACTTATATATAAATATTCACGAGCAGGAATTCAATTGGTTAAACAACTTAAAGCGTGTCGTCGAAACCGATGAGTACTCATCGCCATATTGTTATGCGTATAACTGTGGAATTGTGTGAGTACTTAAGTGTTTGTGTTAATATATCTGTGTTAATATGTATGTGTGAATGTGCCTGCATATGTGTACGTGTGTTACGTGTGCGTGAGTGTGTATGCGTGTGTGTGCATGGATGTATGTTCTGTGTGCAGCTGTGTGCGAGTTTTTGCGTATAACCTTGAAAGTTTGTGATGCAGACACATTGGCAGTCGGCCGAACAAATACGTACGCACAAACGACTTAGAAGCGAGTTGATGGGAAGTTTTCAATTCAGACACCATGTCACGTGCGTCAATCCACACCAGCCATAAAGTGACTTTAATATATGCAAATTATCGCCAGCTAATACACACTCACGCCATCGTAGGCCGGAGTCTTGTCTATCTTATGATAATCTTGTTGTCGCTTCTTCCCGTCTAGTTTGGTTTGGTTTGGTCTTGCGTTGCTTTCTGTCTTCTTATTGTTTTGTCGTTGGTGATGATGTTCACGTTACTGTTATTACCGCTTTTGTGTGAATGTATTTGTATGTGTGAGTATGTGTGAATGCACATGTATATGTATGAGGAGAGAAAATATGTGTGTGTGTGTGCAGACGATAGATGATGGATGGCTGCATATGGTTAATGACAGGGAAAATGCTTCGTTGAAAAAATAAAAAAATAAAACTTACAACCGTTCGTTTTTATTTATTTACTTATTTTTCACATTTTAACTGATTCCAGGCAACTCATTCGTTTTAGAGGGAGAGTAAATGAGAAAGACTGACAGGGGTTAAAGAGAAAGGGGGAGGGAGAGAGCGAGCAAGAAAGTGAGAGAGACAGGGAGGGCGAGAAATGCACACAAAAGAGACAAATACAAAGAGAAACCATAAGAGACAGAGAGAGAGAGAGAGGCGGAGGAGGAGGAGGAGAAGGAGGAGGAGGAGAAGGAGGAGGAGTATGGCAGGACAAAGAAACAGAGAGATGATGAGAAAAAGGAAGCGCGAAGGAGAGAAAGAAAGGCAGATAAAGAGATAGAGAGCTAGAGAGAGACAGAGACAGACAGAGAAAGAGTGTGTGTGAGTGTGTGAGCGTGTGCGTGAAAGAGTTAGAGAGAGAGAAAGAGTAAGAAAAAGAGAGAGAGAGGGGGGGAGAGAGAGGGAGAGAGAGAGAGAGAGAGAGAGAGAGAGAGAGAGAAATAGTGTGAAAGCAGGGAAACAGTTAACGGGAAATAGAGCAAAATTCAGTATTGGAAATTTACATCTACCGCTATCATCAGCATTATCATCATCATCATCATCATCATCGTCCCCACCACCACCATCCTCATCCTCATCCTCACCACCACCAACATCATCATAGTTATCATCATAATCACCATCATAATCAACATCACCACTACCATCATTATCATGATCACCATCATCATCATTATCGTCATCATCATTATCATCGTCATCATCGTCGTCGTCATCGCCGTCGTCGTCATCGCCGTCGTCGTCGTCGTCATCGTCGTCATCGTCAAAAGCACTATCATCATCATCATCATCATCATCATCTTCGTCTTAATCATCACCATCGTCACCGTCAGTATCATTATCATCGCCTCTACTGCAATCACCACGTCTACCACCCACCTAAAAAGCTACAACTAGCGCCACTAATCAGAGACACCATTAACTATCCTCTAAATACAAGTGCAGCTGCTCCTGTTATCATAATTAACTGCATTCTACGCAACTAAACCTCCAAACTCGTTGCTGTCGCCATGACTGCACACACCGAACGAAACTAACCACTTATCTACCTACACGATCGAACTGCTTGGAAAATAAAAACAGCTGACCGTCCCTGAAATTAAATTCAGCCATCTTGAAAAACTTGGAAATGGAATGAACATACTAGATAATATAATGGTAACAACAGAACAATGTTGGAGTATCTCTATAGTTGGAGTGTCTCTAATTATAGTTCTTCTTAGTGTTAAGGCGCCTGGCTCAGTAGTTAGAACATCGGGCTCATAATCATGGGGTAATGAATTCAATTCACGGATTGGGCTGTGTGTTGTGTTCTTGAGCAAGACACTTTATTACCTTGCACACGTAAGCGAAAGCAAGGTATTGTAGTCGCTCGTCTTTGTGTGTTTGCAAAATTACTGGAAAACGGCTGAACGAATTTTCACCAGATTTGGCAGAAATACTCATTGGGTGAATGACTTGGACTCATTAATTTGGTTTCATTATTTTCAATACTGGCGAACAGGTGAATCAAAACCTTTTTTGTTTGTTTGTTACATATGCATAAACGATAAGCACGCGAAATAACTCTTGATGTCATTTTGATGAAATATGAATTCGTCTGAAAATATATTTATGAAATTAATTTTTATTCTATCCTTGTGTGCTCCGATGCCTCTTTTCTTCATTTCATGTTGCTCCAGTTCACTCATCTCTAGAAATGAGTTGCGACATCACTGATGCTAAGCTGTATCGGCCTTTGCCTTTCCCTTGGATAATATCGGCACCATGGAGAGGGAAAGCTGGTATGCATGGACGATTACTGATCTTCTATAAACAACCTTGTCCGGATTTGTGCCTTGTAACTTTCTAAGTGCATTCATGACCGAGGGGTGGCCTTTACGCTTTACCTTTCACTCTCTTAGTGTGTTAAATAAGTCATCCACAGGATGAACACTTCGCGAGGCTGACCTGCTAGAAATAGTGGTTAAATCTCCCTCAGACAATAACCGACCTTCTACATAAAAATATATATAATGCTTGCAATGTTAGAGTTAGTAAAAGAATGGGTTAGTCGTGAGGAAATACCTTTGGACATAAATATGAAGGAAATTAATATAATATTAGAAGCGAGGAAATCAGTAATAAGTCTCGACAATTAACATTGGGTAAGAAAGGACTCCCCTAATAACTTCGACATCACCATGGGAGCCCCATATTCAACACAGGTAACAGGCTTAGTGGGCATCTATTTGCTATTATACCTACAGGAAAAATTCCCAGACCTCAAGGGGGGATTATATAGGGACGACGCACTAGTCATACTAAAAACCCCTCAACTAGGAGATTAGAACTCATTAAGAAAAATTTACACAAATTCCTTAAAAGATTTGGCCTAACTATTACTATAGAAAACTAACACAACTCCATAAACTACTTAGACTCCTACTGCAACCTAGCCACAGGACTCCACGAACCCTACATAAAACCTAACACTAACCTCAAATACATAAACGCATCCAGTAACTATCCGACCTTTATTAAGAGAGGATAGGTACAAAGCATTAGCAATAGAATTTCAGGCCTCTCTTCCAACCAAGATATTTTTAATAAGTATAAGGAAATGTGCACTAGCGCATTAGATAAAGCAGGCTATAAGCAAAAAATTAAATACCTAGACCTAGAACACTATGCAAATAAGCGGAATAATATAAATGCACAAGATAATATTCATAGCACTAACCACACTCCAAACGAAACTAGCAACTACACCAACAATATGAACAACATAGATAAGATTAACACCAATAATAACAACAAAAAATGGAAACAATGTTAAGGTTCATAAACAAATAACTAACAATATTACAAACAACAACAAAAGGAATACCAACAATTTGAAAATTTATAAAATTAAGAATACTATCATGACTAATAGCATTAATTATGATGATGATGATGATGATGATGATGATGATGATGATAAGAAGAAGAAGAAGAAGAAGAAGAAGAAGAAGAAGAAGAAGAAGAAGAAGAAGAAGAAGAAGAAGAAGAAGAAGAAGAAGAAGAAGAAGAAGAAGAAGAAGAATATAAACCTAAATATTAATAAGAATAAAAATAATGAACCCCAAAGAACCAATATAACCAATATAACCTTTCACATAGAAATAACCCCAATAAAACTGATACGAACAATAATAAAGATAAAAACAACAATAGAAAGAAATACAATAACCGTAACTACAACTTCACACGCTATGCGAATACTGAGAGTAGCTTCTATACCAAAAATAACAATATTAATAATAAACGAAATAGCGATAAGATCTGGTTAATAATCCCCTTCGCCATGCAGCTCAAATCTAACATAATTCGCCCCATAAATGAGACTCATAGATAAGCACTTGAATTTAAATTATAAATATGCAGCAATATTTAAGAATAAAGTTAGAGTAGGCTATTGCCTGACTAGTAACATAGCTACTATCATAGCCTTGATAAATAATAAGCTAGACACCTTCTGCGAAACTAGGAAAATTAGCAACATAAAACATAACAGCCAACTGGCAAATAGAATAAATCTCACCCATAATGACGCGCCTTCAAGCAACACAGACAACGACCCGAGAAACAATAGCCCCCGCCCCTTCAACACAACAGTAGCACAGATAAACTGAATATTTTATGTGGCTACAGAGACAGAAATAAGTGTCAATTCTCTAATAGGTGTAAAACAAAAAATGTAGTATACCAATGCGACGTACTCGCAAATAACCATACAAAATCTATATAGGATCCACGAAAAATCAAATGATAATTAGGTACTATTCCCACCAATCTAGTTTTAGAAATAGAGGTAAAGCAAACTTTACAGGGTTTAGTAGCTACATCTGGGAATTAAAGAACAAAACAAATCAGTTATAGTTTAGAATGGCGTATCATAGCAAAAACCTCATCCTATAACACTACCAATAATCGGTGTGATCTCTGTTTAACAGAACTCGAAATATTAATGGCTAAACCGCTTCTACTCAAAAAGAAATTTGAAAATAATAAAATTTGTCTACATATAGGCCAATTTGTCTTTTCTAAGTTTCGTTAAACCCTCTCAATCCCGCACACATCACTACCTCGTAGCCTTAACCGTACTAGCAGATTTACTCATCGGCGTATTACCTCACCTAAACCTAATGCTTACCTAACTCGCTTACACCAATCCAAACTTACATTATAAATAAATAAACAATATACTTAATCCATATTCTACGTTACCGTACTACAAACCCGCATTATAAACCAATAATTATATACCTATTCTACATCCTATGCTAGCCTATTCCCATAAATCCTTTTAGTCGAAAACCACCAACGCTACTTACACGCAAATGTTCCCTTTCCAACCCCCGTTCTCCTTGCACTCTTCATAACTAGATATTATTATGCCAATGAGACTTTCTACACGCTGGATCGGACTGACACTCGATTTATACTTTACACTAATATACGGCTTCCTGTATAAATACGAGCCGCCTACAACCTATAACTTACTGACACATAGGTCCTTATAACCACACCGGTTATCCTTAATTAGAGTTAACTCCCTTACATTGCACCGGAGGTTAACCCCCAGAAGTCACTCACATGTGGAAGCCATGCTATTAAATAACCATGAAACCACAGATTCAACTAACTTCTATTCTTCCATCTCACAACGGACTTAATGAACTGTGAACCTAACTATAATGTAAGACTTTCGAAATTTTGATCATTTTTTTCCGATGCATCCCGCTATTTTTCGCTCTTTTATCTACGTCTAACTTCTTCGTTCTGATGATGTCTACCATTGGCAACGATGTAAAAATATAAATAAATATTTTCCTCACCATGGTACACAGAAACGATCGTAAACTCACTCTTACTCTCACCTTTCTTAACTAATTGAATAATGGATTCCTAGCGCAAAAGACACACTTATTATTGTTATTTTTCCTCCATTTTCTTTTCACCTATATATATATTGTGGTACCCCTACAAAAAACAAGACATAATAAGGATCGAAGCGCCACAAAGGTCAATCACAAAAAAATAAATAAATGGCATGATGGGACTTGATTACTGGGCTCGACTTAAACAGCTGAAGTTCTATTCTCTGCAATGCCGCTGAGAGCGCTACATTATTTACACAATGTGGAAAATTCCACCATTATTATCCAAATGATATTGGTATTATGTTTACAATTCACCCAAGACTAGGCCCCCGTGCAATACACCCTAAACGAAGGTCGAGATCACATCACATGAACATTGTGACACAATTTCTCCACTGCAAATGGCCCTGCAATTTTCAATGTTGTCCCAAAAGAAATGAAAGTAGAAAAAGACCCCACAACGTTCAAACGGTACCTGGACCAAGTCCTCCAGCAAATACCGAATAAACCACCTACACCTGGATACGTCTCAACCAACAACAACTCTCTGCTTGAGTGGTCCATGGTGTCCCGAAATAATTAACTAAAAGACTTTTCCATGTGGTGCTATTGAGTTAGTCATGGCCGGGGCCGGTAATGGCCGAAACCAATCTAAATTATCTAAGTTATATATATTCAAATTAATCTTTAATTGCAGACTGTGATTAATAAATATGAATCTAATGTTTATTGAATTCTATATCAAGGTTTGTTTCCATTTTGCATTGATAATTAGTTGTTATATACAATTTTGTTTATTTGTTTGTTTATTTATTTGCTTACTTGCTTATTTGTTTGTGTTTATCCTTTTCAAAAATTCATTCGGAAGACATCTTTATAATGTATTGTTTGTTTGTTGTTTGGCTTTATAATGTATTGTTTGTTTGTTTGTTGTTTGTTTGGCTGACTGGCTGAATGGATATTTCCTATCCTCCCCCTCCTTGTCATGATAATTGTTATATTCGTCGTGGTCGTCACAAACGTCTTCTCATCATCATCCTTATCATCATCATTATCAGCAGGGGTAGAAGCAGCTGCATTACTGATGTAAATACTCTCAATGTCGTCGCCTTCAGCATCAGCTTCAGCGTCATCACCATTATTACCGCCGTCGTCGTTTTCATCATCATCATCACCGTCATCATCAACAGCGTCATCTTCATCTTGCTATCTTCCGTGAGGATGCTATCATCACCATCCATCATAATTATGTTTCCCTATCGTCGTCATGTTTATCATAGACAATACCATTATCAACCTAAACGTAATCATATTGATCAGCAGCAGCAGCAACACTGCCATCATTGTCTTCGTCATTGTCGTGATCTTGTCATCATCATCATCATCATCATCATCATCATCACCATCTTCTCCCTTTATTTTGGTCAACACTATCGCCATGTTCACAGCAGTCGCAGATAACTTCCTCGGCATCATCACCACCATTTTAATTTTCAAAATCATTTAATTATTATAGTTACCTTTGTTACCAGCTCGAAATTGCTTTAAATGAGTATCAGTCATATACTAGGTGGAAAAAATTGACGTTCTTGGGGAAGCTCTAGGTGACCACGAGGATGAACTAACTGATCTGTTTCGGGGGACTTTAGGGCCCTTTACCACCATGGATAATTTCCAGAAATCCTTGGCCTGGCAGGACTATCAAGGAGTATAGCCAGTTCGAAATGAACCCTACAGGCACGGAAGCGTTGTCAAGCTGGACTGTCCGAGATCAGCGCAGAACGACGAAACTATTCTGTACGCACGAAACTATTCTGACGAAACCATTCTGCACAAATAACTCGATTGATGACAACAACGACGACAATATAACTGCACTATACTCCGAATGTAAATTCGAATAACGAAACAGTATCTTTGGAAACTCCAATAAAGAATATTTTCCTGAAAGCAATAAGGCTTGGAGCATTCTGTCGCAAATCAGGAGCCAGCTTAACACAGCTCATTACAAAACGAGAGTAAATTATCTATCGCTTCACGAAGACACTGGAGCTTCCTCGATGGGCCGGCTTTTGAAAAATTCATTCGGAAGACATCTTTATAATGTGTTGTTTGTTTGTTTGTTGTTTGTCTGGTTGGCTGACTGGCTAAATGGATATTGCCTATCCTCCACCTCCTCCTCCTTGTCATGATAATTGTTATATTCGTCGTGGTCGTCACAAACGTCTTCTCATCATCGTCCTTATCATCATCATTATCTGCTGGGGTGGCAGCAGCTGCATTACTGATGTCGTCGCCTTCAGCATCAGCTTCAGCGTTATCACTATTATTACCGCCGTCGAAGTTATCGTCATCACCATCAACATGATCATCATCATCATCATCATCATCATCATCATCATCATCATCATCATCACCACCACCACCACCACCATCATCATCATCATCATCATCATCATCATCATCCACATCATCAACCTCTACATCATCATCATCATCATCATCATCATCAACAACAACAACATCATCATCATCATCTTGCTATCTTTGAATATCCTCGTGAAAAACTTCCTCACCAACTCGAACGAACATAAAAACACTATTGGACTGATTTCAAACATTTCTTTTCCACTGTTGGATATTTTTGATTTGATTGCTGTACGAATATAATGACAATAATTATTGTTATACTTGTGTTTGTTTTGAAATAAACAGAGAGGGAATTAAAAAAAAAACGTGGATTTAGCGATCAATCATGGCGACTGGTTGGAAAAATGTAGTTGGACAGGAGAGCTAAGAAGAAGGGGAGATAATAAAGAACTGGTGATTCCAAAACGAAGGTGCGCGTGCGTTTGTATGTGAGTGT
>NC_142928.1:166999461-167004461 GCF_046866305.1 Octopus bimaculoides
GTGTGTGTGTGTGTGTGTGTGTATTCACATAACCATTATTATTTTGTGTAAGGCTAGATTTTTCGAAGATAAATCTATTTCTAATTTACAAACTTCTAGTATTTGTATTATGGTTCTTCTCTTGATCACTCATTCGCACACATGCAAATATATACACACATACACACACACACACACACACACACACACGCGCGCATACATATAAGTGCAAACAACACGCACATTCACACACACACCTACGCATAAAGATATACACATGCTTGTGCATATACATATACATAAATACATACATACATATATATACATATATGTATATATATAGGGAGAGAGAGATATATATAGATATAGATGTATATATAAATATATACATACATACATATAGGGTAGTCTTTCTATCATTTAGGATTATTTTTGCTGCTGTTTCAGTAATATTTGTTGATATTTTCTTTTGTTGTTATGTTGTTGCTGTTTAGTTTTAACATTTTTTGTTTAATTCTTTTGTGAGCCTTATCTGACTTCGTTATCTGTCACATCTTAATTTTTTTGTTTTATGTTGTTTGTTTTTAGTTTTCGTTTTCGTTTGTTTTGTTTTTTGCTTTGTTTATTTTTTTTTTTACCCCTTATTCTTTTTGCCATTGTCAAGAAGTTGTGACTAATCTTGATAAATTCAAAGAAACAAAACACAAAATCGCATGCAACATAAAAGTAACGGTGTAATGATGATGACGATGACAATGATGAGGGGAGGAGGAGGATAACTATGGCGGCGGCAGCGGCGGTAGCGGCGGTAACGGCGGCAGTGGCGGCAGCGGCGGCAGCGGCGGCAGCGGCGGCAGCGGCGGCAGCGGCGGCAGCGGCGGCAGCGGCGGCAGCGGCGGTAGCGGCGGCAGCGGCGGCAGCGGCGGCAGCGGCGGCAGCGGCGGCAGCGGCGGAGGCGGTGTGTGGTGATGATGATGATGATGATGATGACAATGACAACGATAACAACCACGTTGATGACGATGACAACCACGATGACGATGACGACGCCGCCGACGAGTACGCAATGTAATAGGAAGTAGAGAAGAGAAGGGTGTAAAAGAAGCAGAAGGAAATAGTAATAATGCAAATCCGATGTTGAAGAGGAAAGGAATGTCTTACCCCAACTAACTTAACCGCCAAATTTTGCTGAGAGGTCGACGTGATGAGGGTCAGCATTTCACCTTGGTGCGCGGCCTTGCTCTGAACATGTGCTTGTTGGTCATGGTCTGAATTTTGAAAGAGAGCATTTGCCATTGGTAGACAGAGGAGTTTGGGATTTATGCTAGCGTCCTTTGATGGACCCCTTGGTGGTCGTTTCCACATTGGAACTTCTTTCACCTCTTAATATGTTTATATAGTCTCTGCATAGAATGAAATAAAAGCCACTAAAATAGCAAATGGATCAAATCTGCTGCATCCCTTTCAACAGAAAGCATGGCCCTCGCACCAAACAAACGCATCGTTTATATAAATGTACAAAAGTAGAATCTATGTATTTGCATATAAAACAATATGATACATTATGATATAATATAAAATAATATAATATAATAAGGGTAAAGGGGTAAAGGACTAGATCCCTTTGTTCTAGAATGATCATGGGATTGCACCTAGAAAGTTCACTTCCTAGACACGAGTCTGGGAATCGAACTCACAACCTTACGACGGTAAGCCATATATATGTATATATATATATATATATATATATATATATATATATATATATATATATATATATACAGTGTACATTTAAACACATCAGAGAGATGTCCATAATAGGACATCTAACCCGCTAGAAGGAGCAGTCAAAACTCCAAATCACAATTAGGGATAATTTCGAAAGGGGATGAAAAATAAAAACATTTACCATCTATTTTCCGAACCAAGGTTTCAAGCTATTTTTAACAAAATAAAATAATATTTTGCAAGGATATACATATATATATATATATATATATATATATATATATATATATATATATATATATATATATGTATGTATGTATGTATGTATGTATGTATGTATGTATGTATCATCTTGTTGAACAAGCCGTTAGAGACGAATCTCGAAGTCCCAGTTGAATAAACTTCCATCCAACTATCTTCTCCGCTCACTCATCCTAGAAGAGTCCTGTAGCATTTCCTTCAAAAGATCATATCGTAAGCAACCGTCATTTGACTTTCTGGATGGATTTTCAAGTATGACCAGCTGAGACTATAAATATTATCTAAACTTTTCATTCACGATCTATCATTAAGTTTCTAGCTGCTTGGTTCGAGTTGAAGAATGTCTTGCGATCCTTTTCTGTGACATCGAAAATCACATGTCTGAAGTAGCGGAGCAATGACATCTGAATGCAGAGCGCAGCTTCATGATCTTCGAGTTACGCATTCTGTCGAATAACTTATATACGCGATCGTACTATCATGCTCTTTCGGTCAACACCAATGAGGTGGATAGGCATGAAGACCTATTCTAAGATAGAGAGTTTGGCATTTTTATCAACTTTTCCTTTTCTGAAAGCAAATACTCCACAGGTGATTTTAAACAAATAATCATTTATATAATTATATATACGTAAAGAATAGGAATTGACCTGCTCGCTAAGTGTTTAACGAGACATGTTGAAATACCTTGATTCTAGCAAATCCTACAATTGAATGATACTATATATGTGTATGTGTGTGTGTGTGTGTGTGTGTGTGTATGTTTGTATGTATACATAGATGTATGTGTGTATGTATGTATGTATGTATGTATGTATGCATGCATGCATGCATGTATGTATCTATGTATGTATGCATGTATGTATGTATGTATGTATGTATGTATGTACATAGGAGGAGAATTCACACAAAAAAGCAAAAGATGAAGACAGGTGGTGTAGACAACAAGCAAATGTATTAGTATAACGCTCGGGAAGTGAAAAAGTCTTTAACATTTCGAGCCTACGCTCTTCCACAGAAAGGAACACAGAAAGAAACAAAGAGAGAAAAAACGAATGTATAGTGGCTAGCGATCTATCATGGTGAATGCCGATGTATGTATGTATGTTTGTATGTATGTATGTATGTATGTATGCATGTATGTATGCATATATGTCGCTATAATTTTATGTATATATGTATATATATATATATATATCAGTACTGCAATTTTAATTTTCTTTCATATATACTTCACTCAATTTCGAGCAACATGTTTTTATCATTTAAATTAGTCGCTGTTGTTATTTAACGCAGTTTGATCAAAATCTTTTGAACGCTCTCCCCACATTACTATTTCATGCTTCTCTTGAGCGTTAATCATCTAGAGAATTACAGTAATTCGATGTATCCTTCCTTTTTCATGAAGGTTGGATGTGATTTCTGATACATTTCCTTTCTTGCAAGTCGCTTAATCATAATGAATCCGCGAAGCTTTAATCTTACCTGAAATCGCAGGCGTCTTTAAGTCTTCGTTTATCGTTCACCTGTCATTAAATATTACATTGGCGCTTCCAGCATTAGCGCAATACATGCCTAATATACAGAAATTAATACAAATAACAAATCAGATTTTAATGTAAATGTCTTACTTTTATAAAGGACAGTCGGCCACACATGACATACATGCTAAATGTGCCTTATATGAATTCTACCGGGACCTAATCCGAGACAACGATAAATTCGCAAGAGTAGCAAAATAACAACTCAAGACACGTGTATTTTGGTGAATAAACTGAAAACTTACCTTCATATTTACTTGAAATCTGGCCAATGAGGTAACCCCTATGCGGTCGATTGACTTCTAGACATAGCAGCTAAATATCCTTCAAATCATAGCCTTCAATAAAAGACATTGGATAATGTGGCCCGAGATATACTGCGTATGAAAATAGGATGGCCGGTCAGTGTTCTGTTATCTTTGATCTGGATCAACACCAACGATCAGGGCACCGGATCAGCAACACCAACGAATAACAGCAACCCCAATGATCCGGGTGCCGCAAAGCAATGAGGGTCCACAAAGAGATTGCTTAACCTACTAGAGATAGCAGCTAATTTTACCATACATCACACCCAGGCGTCTTAAATAAAAAAGAAAATGTAGTTACATTAAACAATATAATTCTTTGCATGCAAAGGCAGGATAGTCCCGGCTAGAACGCTTTATTTTGCATAGGCAAAATTAAATAACAACAATAAAGATAACTTGAAATCTTGGGACCTAATCACAGAATTTACAAAGATTGAAATCTTTCCACATATATGCATACAGAAACTTGCCTTTTAAAAGCCGTTGACAAAATGAAAACCGCCGAACTTCATGATTTTAATCCTCATTGATCTAGAAAGCCCAGCTTGATAGAAACTATTATTGTAAATGTTCGAATTACGCTACAACTTTGAAACAATTTTGTTTGCTCATCGTATATAGATGTCTCCATCTATTTGTATCTTAATAAAATAACAATTAGGAATAACGCCTGGCTTTACATGTGGTGTGTGTGAGAGTGTATATGTTTATGTACGTGTATGTGTGCACGTTTCATAATAAATAAAGTGCAGAAAACAAAGAGACAAGGAGACACAGATATGACAAAGAGACGACAGACAGACAGCCAGATAGATAGATAGATAGATAGATAGATAGAAATAACGGGCGCTTATATTTGTTGTCTATAGAGGGCCTGAATATGCTTTTAGGCATACGCAAGTATATGTATGCATGTATGTATGTATGTATATAAATATATACATACACAAACACAGACACATACATACATGCATGCATACACAGAGGATTCCAATAACAGATATACATTCATATACATATAGGTTTTGACAACCATTTGATAAGAAAATCCTTGCCAAACTCTGAATGTGTGTGCTGTTATGTGCTTGTGGTGGTAGGCGTGTGCATGCATACATGCCTGTGTGTGTGTGTGTGTGTGTGTGTGTGTGTGTGTGTGTGTGTGTGTGTGTGTGTGTGTGTG
>NC_142928.1:167009461-167016961 GCF_046866305.1 Octopus bimaculoides
ATTTAAAAGAAAAATCTATGAAATAAAAAAGAAATGGAACTATAAAGTATAAATTAAAATGTGTAAACAGTTACACAGATAATAAACAGAAAAATCTTTAGCGTATTAGCAGAGATAAGTTGAATTAAATCTAAAGGACTTAAGAAATGAACGAGGTTGCTTCTCTCTTTCTCTATGTTTTTCTCAGTTAGATGTCATGTTATTTCAACTAGGTTTCGCTGATGTATTTTAGACATGATGGATGTCATCACATCATACTCTGCGAAGATTGTTACTGCCGTATGGCATCTTCATATCAACCTCTACTTCACTTACGCTTAGAATGGAAGCCATGCTGTGCGACACTTCCCGTAACACGTTCTCATACTCGCGTTCTCGATTTCTCACTGACATACTCTCTTTCGTCTTCCTTTCTTTCTCTCTCTCTCTCTCTCCCTCTTTCTCTTTCTTTCTCTCTCCTTCTCTCCTCCTAATGTCTTTTCCTTTTTTCTTTTTCCCAATTCGGTAGTAGCAAGCTTGACAAAAGCAACTGAATCAGAATAGACTATAGTACGGGACGTATATACGTGTTCGTTAATTGAGAAGTTGACATCTTTTGCTTGCAATGCAGTTTTGATATTACTGTATAAAACGCTTAATTTTCAAACGTAGTGGTACAGCAGCAATTAACGGAATTACTTGGAAAGAGCCTAACTACCACTCATTTTTATACTTGTGGAACCAAAAACCCAATCTTCAGGAATTCGATAGTGTTAAGAATAATTTTTTTCTCTAATTCTATTGTTGACGAAGATAAATTTTCACAAAATTACATTGACAAATGATCAATCGATTAAAAATATATTGGAGGATGTAAAGGCAGGTGTAAAGTGATTAGAATCCAGAAAGTGGATACTAATACATGTTACTGTTAAAAGAGTTGAAAAGGACAAGGAACAGCACGAGGCCAGTAAAAAGGAAGATGGCCCATATCACAAGACAACCCCTAGAAGAAAGGCAAAAAGGAGGCTGGGAATCTTTTACGTTGAGAATTCTATGTCTTTGGAGATGCTGAAACTTACAATCCTCCAAAGGAGTAACCACAAAGTACTTGAAATGGTATGGGAGAAGAAAAAAGGACAAATAACAGATTGCACTGAATGCACACGAAACAACGATCGAATACCTAATTGCTCTTCTTTTACGAGGATAGATTGTTGTTCGAAAACTACCTCAGTGGCCTTCGATCGCTAAGGGATCATTTCCCAGAGGTCGTGGGCCTTTTTGCTGCACGGCAAAGATCAAATGCTCACGGGCAATTTCAGAGTACACACTTTACGGGTGACTGAAGTGGAAGGTTGTCAATGTTATGAGTCTTATGAACTTAAGAATTGTTTAACGTGTCCATACTTTGTATTATGTTCTTTGTTCTATTCGCTGCTAATTATATATAAGTACATCACAATGTAGTAGCATTGTGTATTGTTTGTAAAGAATAAAAAGTTTTGAAAGGTATAACAATGCACTATAATACAAAAAATGGACTATATACCTGTTGTAATTTAGTTATCCATAGTCCGATGATATTTCGGAATACAATTCCTTCTTCAGATCTTCTTAGATGGAGTCTCTGCTATAAACTGTTTTCCAACGGCTTTTCTTTTTTTTTTTTTTTTTTCTTTTTTTTCTTCGGAAGCGTCTCAGACGCTTCAGAAACTGTATTCCGAAATATCATCGGACTATAGATAACTAAATTACAACAGGTATATAGTCCATTTTTTGTATTATAGTGCATAGTTGTACCATTCAAAACTTTTTATTCTTTACATCACAATGTATTTTGCAACACTTTTAGCTGTATAAACTGAGCATCGACGCCGTTACTGAAGAAGGTAGAGGACAAAAGACAATTGTTAATGTCTGGTCATAACTACAAAGATAACGATTCTGAGCTGGCAGAATCTTTAGAGCTTGAGAAAAATGCTCTGCAGTATTTTTTCCATCTCTTTATGTTCTTTCAACCCAGTGAAGCTCAATTTAGCTTTCGTTCTTTTCGAGTCGATAAAATAAAGTACCAGACAAGTACTAGGATCGATATAATCGACTGACCCCCACTTCAGAAGTTACTGACTTTTTACCTAAATTTAAAACAATTGTTAAAGAAAGGACTTTTATTATTATTATTATTGTTATTATTATTATTATTATTATTATTGTTGTTGTTGTTGTTGTTGTTGTTATTGTTGTTGTTGTTGTTGTTGTTATTGTTGTTGTTGTTGTTGTTGTTGTTGTTGTTGTTGTTGTTGTTGTTTATTTTATTGAGTGTCCCTAATTTAAGTGAATTTATGTACAATTTTCGTGGTTCTTTTTTACTAATGTAAGTTAGATTTGTTCTGTTTATTTTATTGTTATACTAAAGACTGGATGAGGTGTTATATATCCTACCTCATTTACAGTAAAAAGTTTTTTTTATATTCTTTATTATTATAATGCTATAGCGGTGATAGTCGGCAATGTTTTTTTCATTTTTTTATTATTTTTTTTTTTTTTTGCTTTTCAAAAGAATTAGCTAACTTTCTCTTACGGCGTGAAGTTAAAAAGAATGGAAATATTTTTTGTATTAATAACATTTGCCAATAATATTAACAACAATAATAATAATGTCTATAATTCAGGCAATATTAAGCATTGTCGATGTGAATAGAAATAAAAACGTAATACATAAATACAGGCACGTGAAAATTGATGCAACAAGCACAATGACAGTTTTCATAATGTTTACAAAGACAAAGGAAATGTTAAAACTGAAGAAACAAAATACATTTTAAAGAATAATATAGTTTAATTTCCAAAGGACGCAAGAAGAATGGAAGAAATAGGGCAAAAGAGGAGAATACTGACTATGGAGGGGACGGATCGCTAATGGTTTAATTGATGTCATTTTTAAGTTGGAGGAAAACAGTGAGCTAGCAGAATCGTTAGTGCGTCGAACAAATTGATAAGCAACATTTTTTCTGGTTCTTTACGTTCTAAGTTCAAATATTGCTGATGCTGACTTTGTACTGACTTTGCCTTTCATCATTTCGGACTCGATAAAATAAAGTTCCAGCCAAGTACAGAGGTTGATATAATCTATTTTCCCTACCCTGAAACTTTCTAGCTTTATGCTAACATTTGAAACGATACGGCAAACGATTTGAAACGATTGACAGAATCGATACCGCATCGGATAAAATGTTTAGCGGGCATTTCTTTCGGCTGCTTACTTCCTGAATTCAAATTCGACCGCGGTCGACTTTGTCGTTCATCCTTTCGGGATCGCTAAAATAAAGTACCAGTCAAGTATTGAGGTCAATATTATCGACATCCTCCTCTCCTCAAAATTGTTGGCCTGGTGCAAGAATTAGAAAGAATTTTTATGTTAGAGGAATTAACAAGAAAATGCACAGGAGTAATACAGGTTTCAACATGTTTCTTACTAGTGCCTTATTACAGAAGAAAGTATCGTGAATGTGAAGGCAATACTTGCAGAGATACAAGAGAAGTTGTGAAAATTACGTAAACCTCCTCAGGTCCTTCCAGCTGCTTGCAAAAGTACTGAATGGATTTTCAAGGGCAACAACGCAAACTTCAACTCCTAGAAGGCTGCCTATGCTGTATTTAGGAATATTTATTTAAATGTAAGAATTGTTTGGATTCCAAACATTTTTATAGCTGGCTACACAAACTTCAGGTTTGTAATCTGTACGGATAATTGATATTGGAGGTTTAGTCAATAACCTGACTACTTGAAATTGAACGCATCATTTAAAGCGCTAAAAACCAAAATTGACCGGATTAATGAGCTAATTAAGCGAGTACGATGGATGTGATCTTAACAAAAATGTTGAGTGGATTAAAAAACAAATTGCATTAGATTCATTGAAGTTGAATAAAGAACTAATGATATAAAACATTAAATAGCAGGATGGTTAGTAGATAGTTTTAAAACGGCTTGCAAAAAGACATGTCGGCCGAGATATTAGTAGTAGTGATGATGAACCTTGTTTCTTGGACACTAGAAAACAAAGGTTTACGTTCTTTGTTCTAAGGTGCATGCACTAAAACACGAAGATACAAAGTTGTTCGATGGATTTGGAGGCATCACAGTCACTATACAGTTTTTCATTAACCATAATCGGTGCAGTTGCTGTTTCAAGAATGATCTGTGTTACAAGCTTACAAAATTTGTTCACAACTGTCACTGCAAGTACATACTGCTACTGACAGCAAATTGAATACTTACAGATGTACGTGCTGAGGAATGATTCGAATAAGAAAGACATAATAGCTATAGCTTTATTATGTACAAAGCTAATGATTCTAATAAAGGGAATGATGTAGGGGTCAGCATTTGTCCTTCATAATGTTGTTGGCAATGGACGGATATATGAGACTCCGCTAAGTCCACTTCATGAGATTTAAGGTAAAACGGCATGGTTTTAGATCTGATTTTAATAGCGTGCTGAGTAACTAAGTTATGAGAAGGTGATTTCACCTCTATTTTTAGCATGTCAAGTGACCACGTAGAATCTTTATTGCTGGCTTAAGGTTCATTATTGGGTCAGGTCAGGTCAGGTATAGGGGCATGCACTGTGCATTGCGCCGCTGCATCTACCATTTGTCGGTATCTGCACGGGTTGTCCTGGGTAACTCTTAGAGCAGTGTCTCTCTCAGTTCTCATCTTCGCGAAATACTCTCTCATCCGCTGTGACCATGAGGCATGTGACCGACTAACACGAGCAGCCAACCCAACCTGATCCCGAGAGAAAAGACTACGGCACGCATGAACCAAATCGAAAAATCGTGCAATATGATCAAATATTATTGACACTATCGAATCGAACAAGTAATGGGACGCATCCCAGGTTCTGAGTACCGTCGTTGGTTGAATACGAAATCTGACCAAAGGTAGATTATAATTCTGCGAAGCGTCCTGGTTCCAAAGGAGTTCAGACATTTCCTAAGGGCTTCGGACAGTGTCTCAGTCTCACTATTATAGAGCAGGACAGGGAGGACCAGAGAATAAGGTCTCGAACCTTTTTCCGCATGCTCAGGATATCGACAGAGCCAAACACCCTTGCTCATCAAGTCCACAACTACACCAGCACGTCCAAGTCTTTTTACGACTCCGGGCTTGCAGCATCAACAATTTAGACATTCTTACCCGCAATAGAGAGAGGCTACTTGGAATCTCCATGGAGTCAACGAAAGTCTAGATCTTTGCCTTGACCCAAGAAATAACAAGGCCAAATAGTTCCGCTTCCTCACTTAGTGAAAGGTGAGCACATCCAGTGACTCAACAAGAATCACTATATCATAAGCGAAATCCGAGTCACTAATCCTGGTTTCGCCCAATGAGCGCTCCAACCAAACTGCGCTCACTCTTCCTGTATATAAGACTGCCATCGCCCCGACCATCGGGGTAGTATACCTCGTAGCTCCACAATCCTCCAGACACATATATGTCCACTGAGTCAAAGGCCTTGCGGAGGTCGACATAAGCTGCGAGTAGCCCCTACCAAAAACCCCACATTTCTCCGATGAGTACACGGTGTCAGAATCCTGTCACTAGTTAACCTCTTTGGAGTGAACTATGACGGCTCCGGCCGCTGAAAAGTACAAAGATGATTTCGTACTCTGTTTAGAAGAAACTTGGCAAAGATCTTACCATGCATTGGTGGACTCTTAGCATAATGACCAAAAAGAAATATGTACTAAACTGCATTAAGTCTCATCGTAACTGAAAACAATAAAACGTATCATTTTACAATGCATACTAAGTTGAATTCGTATTATTCGAACACTTGTTAAATGAAGCTTGACAGTATACGTTTATGAACTAAAATATATACTTAATACTTTGATATAATTATATATATATGCATACTGAGCTTTCATTAAACTCGCCGCTTAAATTAATAATGGTAGATTTATTAGCCTTTACTCTTAAAATTGCTGCTATAAAGAATTCTGTCAGGCAAGTATCAAGATGTTTTGTAACATTTTAGAATACCACCTGTTCATTTCTTTTCTTCATTCTATTTTTCTATGAAGAGTAATATTTTCCAGGAAGTTTTATAATTATATTTAAGTAGAGGAATTTTTGAAAGAATTACAGGTGTATCGGACGAAGCGAAACATGCTGCTGTTCTTGATATTGCATAGCCTCACGTCTGATCTGATCTAACAGACAGGTCTATGATCAAAAGTGTTACCGTCAAGACATTCTCATCTGTAGAGCACAGAATAGGTTTAGTAAAAGATTATGTATGTAACAAAGAGGTATTAAGCATCAGAGTTTGCAGAAGAATCAACGAGAGAAACAACGAAGGAAACAAGTTACCAGCGAGCTTATTGTTTAAAAAATTGTTCTCTATGAAAGATTTAGCTTCGTGGAAGAATCACGCAGATTTTTTTACATCAGCACATCGTTGATGCAGCAGGTCTATGATTGCACTTAACCTACCAGCTGTGACCATCGAGTATTTTCATTTAAAACATTATAGATCAAAGATAAGATGTATGTTGCCGAAAATGTACGTAATTTTATAAGAGGGCTATACGATGTCTATTTTTGGAAGGTCGAATCATTATGTGCAACAAACCTCACTACTACTCAAAATGAGTTTGTCGAACCTTTGGTGCCCAAAGAGTAAGATATCTCGTATAAGTACCGTGAACCTAATGTGTGTGCGTGCGTGAGAGGAGAATATCTTGTGTGGATAGTCTTTTTGTCTTATATAGGGTAAGTAATACTTATGCGGATACAAATAAACGGTTACGAATAAGAAAACTCAGACCATACAGAAAATCAAACTTAAAATCAAGTTTAAGTCTGTAGGTATAATCACATATTAAAACACAATAGATAATCGTATATATATGGACACAAAGACATAACAACAGCAAATATGGAGAAGCCTAAGCGCATAACCATAAACATATGGCAATAATACATACATCATAATAAACATAGTTACAGACACACTCAAACATATACATATACACACAATTCTATGATTTTTATATGCGTATATATTTGTGTATTTGTAAGTGTGCGTGCGTGCAAATATATGTATCTGTGCAAATATATGCGTGTGTACATGCATGAATATACAAACATACAGATATGCGTGTGCGTATTCATACACACACACGCACACACACACACATATGTATATACATACACGCACATATATATATGCATACACACACACACACACACACACACACACACACATATATATATATATATATATATATATAGTATACATATATACAAACACATATGCACACACACATTCGTACATACATACGTGTATACATAAAATCTTGCATGTATAAAAATGTGATAATAAAAAAAGCGATGAATGAAAAAGTAAATAAATGCAACAATGAAACTGGAAATTGTTTTTTATTGGTGAAAGCTTAAAATGAAATAAAAATTATTTTACATTGACATATTTATCACGCTGAACT
>NC_142928.1:167019461-167024461 GCF_046866305.1 Octopus bimaculoides
ATAAAATGCCACCATTAAGGATATTGTAAATCCATAATTTGTTGATAGAAAATCTTTAAAAACGATATAGAAGTATTTGCAAACAACAAATTCAGTCCTTTTATTAATTCTTTTTTAAGAAGAAAACATGCTAAATAATGTTATATTTCTCCGAGAAGCACAGATTACACCTTTTTGAACTCCTGCTATATAGAAACGCTATCTCGATAATGAACCGATCTATTTTTGATCAATATTATTATCCTTTATACTACAAATATGATGAGGTAGCTCCTCTTTCTAAATATCTGCATATAAATATAGTTTGCGAGACATATGACTTAAATTGTTTCTTTCAAAATTCTTCGAAGTAGTGCAGATTTCTCTGTGCACCCGTTTTTCACACATATCACTGAAATCATGAAAATATTACATGTTTCTTCACTTGACAATGTATGGATGAAAATGTTATGCATTTTCAAACGGATTAATTGGCAACCAATCAAATCTCATGCAAAACAATAATATTTCGATGTTTTAGAATATCTTTGGTTATAAATTGTTACGCTACAGTCCTTTATTAATTGCTTGAACAATCAAAAACATGAAGTTCAAAATTCTGATTCGAGAAGCTTCAGCTTCATATAAAATCTACATACATACCATATCATTTATATACATTTTATATGTTCTTAAATAGAATCTAAACACACCTGCTTATGATATAAAATATTATATATTATGTGTGCGTGTATGTGTGTGTTTTTGTATAAATGTATATGTGTGTATATTTATACAATTACACACACATACACACACATTTATATATACATGTATGTATACATACATGTGTGTGTGTGTGTGTGTGTGTGTGTAATTCAAAAACGGAGAAAAAGACAGCAAGAATATAAACACAACAGCGTAAGGACGTAACACATGCAAATTATTAATAAGACGCTCAGGGAAGGAAAAGAGTAATTGTTTTATGTTTCGAGCATAGCTCTTCTTCGGAAACAAGAAACATAAGAAAGTCCAAAGGAAAAGGAGAAGGAGGGGGAAAATCGCCAACAGTCTACGTGTAGTTATATTTATATGTGTATGTATATATACATATGCATTTACATATACAGACAGACCGACAGACAGACAGACAGACAGTTAGATAGATAGATAGATAGATAGATAGATAGATAGATAGATAGATACATTTCTTTTATTAGCCACACAGGGCTCAACGAAGATGGGACAAATACCATGTAGAGCTTTTCTTTTTGGGAGGTGGAAAAAAAGGGGGGGGTCGATCAAAAGGGATCGTAGGAAGGGAAAAAGGGGGGAGTTCGATCAAAAGGGATCGAGAGAGAAAAAAAAAGGGAGCGATCAATAGGGATCGTGTATCACACAGTAATGTTCTCGTGTAAAAAGAGGGGAGGACAGTTTAGGTTTAGCCGTGGAAAGAAAAGCCTACGGAAAAGACTATAACAGTAAGTGACTCTCTTTTGCCTTTTTGTTTTTTCTTGGATTTTTTTCTAGTTCATAGGGTTATGCTCAAGATGGCTCCGTCGTTCACACGTGCCATCCTTGCTACATTCACGCATCTTTTTTTGAAGCATTCACTAGACAAGACTTCCCTTTCTACTCTCACCTTCCTCTCCAGGTGATACGTGAAGAAGTTGATGAGAGATTGCCCAGAGAGGAAAGTCTTTGTCTCTAGACCTTTCAAACGCGTCCACCATACACAGATTGATAGATAGATAGATAGATAGATAGATAGATAGATAGATAGATAGATAGATAGATAGATAATGTGTCCTCTTTATAGACAATAGGGTGTGATTTGAGGGAGATTTTAACTACAACTACTACGATTATCAGGTCAATGATCCAGTAGAGGTTCTGTTTGCATGGAAAATAGTATAGTTGAATGAATTGTCCTGGTTCATTACAATAACTTATTCGCTTACCCTGTCAACTCGAGTACAAAAAATAATATTTCTCCTAACTAGATTTAGGCTGAGATTCTAGAAGGCCGGGCTTGTTATATGAATTTGGTTTGGTGTTACAACTGTGATTAGCTTAATCTCTAAAAATCATCAAAGAATACGCTGAGAGGATGGAAATTGCATTCTCTCGCAGGCACTGCATTGTTCATGGCCAAACCACTTGAATCATAATCATACAGTCCTCCTTCTTCCAGAAATGGTATCGCTGTAATTTTTTTTTTTTTTTTTACCTAACAGAGTTAGCTTATGTTACTCCTATAAGGCTGGAGCTTTGATAGCAATATCGACTTACTTTCTACCTTATCATCCCAAATTCTCATAGTAAACATGAAGAAAAACCAAAATAAACAAGAAATAAACAATTGGATTAGATTGGCGTATTCCTGTCTAAGCAAGATATAATATGTTCTATTTAGAGGAGGGTAAACGGGGGGAAAATTAGACCTCTAATGCCTCTATGCAATAATTTTAGATAATATTAGAGAATTTCGTGATCGTTTAATAGTGTATAATTTTCTTTTTTTTTACTAACATAAACACTATCGTATTTCTTGTCAAGGGAGACACATATATTAGGTAACGGTTTGATTTATAAGGGGAAGCGTTCCTTTGATCAGTAGAAACGTATGCTACGATGAGTCAGTCATTAGCGTAATCTGCGATATTTACATCTCAGCAGGAATTTTACTGAAATGCTACAGCTCAAAAATCGATGTTCATCAATGATCTCA
Organism: Octopus bimaculoides; assembly: GCF_046866305.1. NCBI lineage: Eukaryota > Metazoa > Mollusca > Cephalopoda > Octopoda > Octopodidae > Octopus > Octopus bimaculoides. The sequence continues at coordinate 167,022,172 of NC_142928.1, forward strand.
AGATTCTCGTTAGCTATCTTTCTCTTATTAAATTTTTTTCTTCTATCTTTATTTGTGTATTTAACTCGGTGTTATCTCCTCTGTTACCATATATACACGTGTGCGTGTGTGTGAGTGAATGTGTGTGTGTGTTGGGGGGGGGGAGGCTATGGTATCTTCACGATAAGCAGGTTACTTGGTGGGGTAGTTCCAGTTTAAGGTAATGGGGGCTATAGATGCGCCTCTCTTAAAGAATAGATTTTTCATTCAGACGTCCAATAGCTGTTAATTTCGTAATATTGATGATGATGATGATGATGATGATGATGATGATGATGATGATGATGATGATGATGATGAGGATGAGGATGATGACGATGATGGTGATGATGATGTTCTTGCTGGTGTCGTAGTTTTTGTTATTGTTATTATCGTTGCTCTTGTCGATGGTGTTGTTGTTGTTGCTGCTGCTGCTGCTGCTAAGAATACAAAAGGCTTCGATAGAGAATTATATGTGCATGTAAATATATATATATATATATATATATATATATATATATATATATAATATATATATATGTACATACATATATATATATATTTACACATATATATGTGTATATGTATATATGTATGCATATACATATGTATGTATCTATCTATATGTGCATATTTTTATATGCACGTATGTATATACATATGTATATGTATGTATAAATATACATATACATACATACATACATACATACATACACACGTGCATTATACATGCATAGAGGAGTAAATGTAAGGATAAACAAGTTAGCCAGGTCGATATACAAAGAATATTAAATGCATTAAATACAGAAAAAGTATGTTGACATACAAAAAGGTTCCGAGTTACACAGGATAGAAATGATATCAAGAATTAAAGGGGTCGAAAAAGAGTATTAAAAATCCAAAAGCTGTTTCTGAGGTCTCAGTGGTCCAATTTAATGATAAATTGATTTCATAGTCAGATGATACGATCCTCTGTCTTCAGGGAAGAAATCTTACATTTGAGGTGTTGACATAAAAGAGAAATCATTTTATATAGATGGCCACTTATTGTAACGACCAAGTAGATTCTACTGTATATTGAAGCATTTCAGTCTCTGGAAGCCAGACAAAACCGGTTGCACTGAGGATAGCCGCCAAGCTATCGTAAGTTTCATATTGTTCTATGTTTATTAACAATTCTCCCAATAATTATGCAGCTTGTCATGGATAGGTCTACCGAGAACAGCTAATGCCTGTGCATTCCCCCACTACTAACACGCATCTGTTTCTTCGAGCTTTGGCCAAAATCTTGAGCTATGCAGGCTATATTGATATGAACAGTAATTGCCTATGTTGATACTCACTTCTTCTTACTGTCATCCCTAAGCAGTTCCCTCGCTAATAAAACTAGTTGCGATAGACATCTGCCGAAAAAGGAGTGAAAAATCTGGCAAATATCAATAGATCTTGCGGGGCCATTCTCGACGTTATCCGGAAAACATGAAAGTGCGCATGTCGGTTGCCGTCTGTGAGAGAACATAATCAAAAACTTTCAGATAGGAATCGTCGGACTCTTACACTAATTGTTAGAAAAGATAACAAAATTACAGCTCCCAAAATTACTGCAGAGTTTAATGACCACCTCGAGAACCTAGTTTACACAAAAACTGTTCGCCGGGAGCTGCACAAAGCCTGATTTCACAGGAGGGTTGCAATCAAAAACAAACGTTGCAAAGCGTTTAGAGTGGAGAGAAAGCCTACAGAATTGGTCCCTAGAGCAGTGAAAGAATGTTATTTTCTCGGATGAGTCATCCGTTACCTTATTTCCGACCACCGGCCGAGTATATGTGTGGAGATAGTCAAAAGAAGCATTTGACCCAGACAGCCTTCCTCCAACTGTTAAAAATGGAGGAGGATCTGTAATGATCTGGGGGACTATATCTTGGAAATCCACCGGCTTAATGGTTTCCCTTCATGGCTATTTAAGCATTTCATCTGATCACATTCATCCTATGGTTGCGGAACTCTTTCCGGAGGGAAACGCAATCTTTCAGGATGATAATGCACCAATTCACACAGCTAAAGTTGTTACTGAATAGCACGAGGAGCATTCTAGTGAAATCTCAATATCAATGAACATTCATGGTGCATTTTAGAAAAACATGTAAGGAGTCGATATCCCCCACCATCATCACTACAAGAACTGGAGACTGTTTCAACTGAAGAATGGACAAAAATTCCTTTGGGAATAATAAAAACTTTATACGAATGCATACCTCGTAGAATTCAAGTT
>NC_142928.1:167034461-167041961 GCF_046866305.1 Octopus bimaculoides
GTCTATACAATAAAGATCGTTCACACACACGCACGTGCACACATACGCACGCACGCACACACACACACACGCACACACACACACACACATACACACACGCAAACATACACACATACACGCATGCACGCACACAATCATAAACAGACTTAGAAGCAAACACATACACATACATATAAACGTATGATTGTATGTATATATATTATAAAGTTTATCGTATAAATTGAAAGGTATAAGCGTGTGTGTGTGTGTGTGTGCGTTATAATAATACAGTGTATGAAGTGTGTGTCCGTATGAAGACCTTTCATTATTTAAGAAACCTTACGTTATTTACATTAGTTACAATTGACGGATATTTGCCCTCATCTTGTTTGTTGTTAACACAACTTTTCGGCTGATATACCCTCCAACCTTGTATGTGTGTGTGTGTGTGTGTGTGTGTGTGTGTGTGTATCTTTGTTTCTATTTTGTACCGGCACCATTGCTTGACAACCGATTTTGGTATGTTTACGTCCCCGTAACTTAGCGGTTCCGCAAAAGAGACCGATAGAATAAGTACCAGGCTTACAAAGAATAAGTCTTGAAGTTGATTTTTGGCTGCAGTCAAATGACTGAAACAAGTAAAAGAATAAAAGAATATATACATATAAGCGTACAAACACATCTCTATATAAGTATCTATTTCATATATATATATATATATATATATATATATATATATATATATATATATATATATATATATATATATATATATATATATATATATATATATACATGAACGGATGGATGGATGGATGAATGGATGGATGGATACAAAACGAGAGAAAGCAAGAGGTGAAGACTTTCAGATGATGAATCAAATATAAATATATAGATGTTTATATCAATAGGTCCAACTTACACAAAGTACAAACAACAGAGAAAATCAAAGGAGTAGAAGAAACGTATTATAAGTCCAAAAACTATCTCTGAGAGCTCAGAGATATATAATAACGTTAGTAGATGGAGTTCATCACAATATGCAGCCGTAATGGATGCAATTAACATTGGATAAGACGAGCTTCCGTCATCAGGTTAGAAAAGCACACCATATTGTTTGTTTACAGAGTCATGTGATAGATAAAAAGGGGAAGACAGAGAGTAAAAGGAAAAAATGAAAAATAGAAGAGTATACAAATAAAATGAAGGAGGAAAAAAGGAAAGAAAATTCACAGCCACAACGTTCTTCTCAATACGTGTGATGTACGAGGCAATCTTTTGCACTTCCTGCATGGATGGAACTTAAACAATTTTCAGTTCTTTTTTGATAATTCCAAGTGCTCCTACAATCACTGGTATTGTAAACGTCTTAAGATGCCACATCTTTTCGATTTCGATTAACAAATCTTTATTTTTTCTGAGCTTATCAAATTCTTATGCCGAGATATTATGGTCACAGGCTCTGCTCTTGTCAATCAATAAACAGACATTGTTGCTTTTGTTTTTTTTTCAATTGTTCGAGCGCATTTTGCTTTGCTATTTATTTCCACTTCTTTGCAACTACAGCTGCCGCACTTCCCTCATGTTGTTCAACCTGGGTATTATGCATAAACTCACTTGAAAATTTTTTGCTCTCCTTCATAACAGAATGAAGCTTCTTACGCCTTTCATGGTTTTCAACGAGCTCTAGCATCCAGTCGTTAGATTTTCAAGATATTTTGCCAGTCCAATTGTGGTGGTTTTGTAGATTTCAAATTGGATAAAGACGATCTGCGTCTGAGGTGATGCAGCTTACGGATTTTCCTGTCAATCTTCCTTATTTCGGTCATATTCCAGTTCGACACATTGAAACTGTAAATAACAAGAACTGCTAAGGAATTTATAGCTACCACCTTGTTACGTGCATTTAACTCTGATTTTAGGACTGCTCGAACTTTCCAGTAACACTCCTTCCTGATGTTCTTTTTCATAGTAGCATGCTGAATGCCAGAGCCTTCATTCATTCTGAGGCATTTGTAAGTTTGTTCCTGCTCGATTTCTTTTATGACTGTGTCAACATCCAACACTAGTGAACGTGAGGTCTCCAGTTTCCGTTTCTGGAAAGTGGCCAAATTCCATCCAATGACCAAATTCCATCCCATGACCAAATTCCATCCCAATGTCACCACTGAATGCTTTCACAGTACGTAGTAGTCCTTCAAGCTCATTATCGTCTTTGCCATAGAGTTTTAAGTCATCCATATAAAATAGATGACTTATTTTCTTGTCGCCAATTTTATATCCATACCCTGTTCCGTTGAGTTCACTTGTAAGGAGTATTAGGGCTATGCAGAAAATTAAAGGTGAAGAGAGTCACCTTGGAAAATGCCGCAGTTAATACTAATATTTTTTTGTGGTCAGTACTCCATTAGAGTGGTATAATTGGAGATTTGTATTCCACATTGACATGTTGTGCTTCAGGAAGCTTGAAATCACAGGAAAAATTTTGAAGATATCCAGCGATTTCAAGATCCATGAATGCAGTGTGCTGTCGAAGGCCTTTTTATAATCAATCCATGCAGAACTGGGATTTCTGCGTTTGTTATGACAGTTCTCAAGGTTCATGCGATTGATTAAGATTTGGTCTTTGTATCCATATGAACCTCGTCGGCACCCTTCATTTTTCAGTGGGGAAAATATCGTTCTGCTCCATAAATTCGTATTTTTTCTCCACGAGGATGGATGTTAAAATTTTATATGTGGTAGATAGACATGTTATGGGCCAGTAGTTTTGGGGGAAATTTGGTTTCATTATTCTTCAGGAGTAGGGAAATAATACCTCTTGCTAACCAATCGGGTGCTTTCGCAAGATCGCTCATAATTTCATTGAATAACTGGACTAACTTTTCGTGTGCGCACGGGAGCGAGGCGAGCCAGAAATTTGGTGGTGGTGGTGGTGGTGGTGGTGGTGGTTATCTTCGGTTATCTGAGTACTACGCTAGCCATGTTCCTAACTGAATTGCTGATAAGGCGATAGCCAGTAATATGATTATCCCCTCAATTATTTTAGTATATATACGACATACAACAATCTTTTTCTGGTCTCGTATACCAAATCTATTCACAAGACTTTGGTCGACCCAGGGCAATAGTTAAACACACATGTTCAAGATGCTGTGTACGCAGAATCGTGCAGGTGCCTAGTGAGTTGTTCTGCTTTCTATTTTCAACTGTCGCCAGTGCATTCGTATCTTCATTGCACCTGAAAGAACACACACACACATGCACACGTATATATATAAACATTCATATATGTTCTTCAAATCACACCCTGTCTTCTTGAAAATAATGAAGGACATATTGGATAATGTATTCCTAGATACAGTGCATCTCGAAAAAAATAAGACATGATTCTCATGGTTAGAATGCCGACGATCAAAGATCAGATTTGACCTGAAATTAAGTAAAACTAATAATAAACATAAGCCAGCACTCGAGTCTTCATGGAGCAATCTGACAGACTAGACATAGCAACCAAATCTCTCTCATACGGTATACTAGCGTCCTCGAAAAATAACACATTGAACATTGAGGCACACAATTACTGGACTTGGGAAAAAATACTGGGTAACCACGCCTGGAATACTTTTTATCGTGGATTCATTCCATCAGAGCTCATCTGAGTCTAAGCTACATCTTTAGCTTATCAGCATCCGTGTATTTTGTTTGCTCTCTTTCTTTTATTACAAAGTGTAAAATATGAAAGCATAATCTATGAAACAATTCCTACATCTAGTCATTTAGTGAGAAAATTGAGCTGATGGTTTACCTTATATTAATGTCGGTTAGTTACAGTCATTTGCATATTAATACCTTAATATATAAGTATAATAAATTTCAACCCTGAGTAATTTTAGAAGTGGTTAACATCCCTTTGGCGCCAATGAAACTATTTATTTGTTACTCTTGGTGGTAGCTGTCGTCGAAATGTAATGTATAAGGTGAGTCTATTGTGTATCTGGTTCTTATACTGTAACTCATGTCGCTGTTCTCGATGTTGTTGATCAGGTTTTTATGGTTGAAATATGTTGTAGCTGCTAGTAGAATTGTTGTTGTAAGCATTTTATGGAATTTGGATTAACTAAAATAGTGTAACGCTGAAATAATATAGTACCTGAAGTTTTCATTTATTACTTATGAAATTTTTTTGTACTTTGGCTAAATATTCTATAAGAATGTTCTTGCTGAGGAAGAGCGATACCTCCCTATGTTTATAGTGGACATATATCCATATATATGTGTATGCGTGTGAGTGTGTATGAGCGTATGTATGTATGTGTTAATGTATGTGTAAGTACGTACAAATATATATATGTACGTACGCACGGATGTATGGAGAGATGGGTATTGTATTGGCTTCTATGTTTTGTATATTCTAAATATAATCGTTATCCTTCTAATTTCCTTATTTTCTTGTTCAGTATATAACTAAACAATTAGAGTATTAATTCCTATTACCTTATCATTCATTATAATTCTAATGTTTTACTAATATTCCTCTTTAACTTTTTCTTCCATCTACATTTTATACCCTGCTTAATCAATTCATTCCTAACTTATTCATCCTATCTCATTCATTTAATATCTTTTCTTCCCATTATTTGCCTTGACCAATTTTTTCTAAACTGAATCTTCCATTAATTTTACCACAAAATCTTGTAATACATGTAACAGGTTTTCCATTTCTATTTTAAATGGAATTTTTTTTTTAAATAGGGCTTATTCATATACAAAGGATTTGATATAGCATTCATATCGTTATGCAGTCTAATCTATAAATCCTGATTATAATGTGTTTGTACCAAGCAAAATTGGAACGAATGAGGTAGATGACTACAATAAACTTTCTCTTACAGAGCTGAATTTTGTTCGTATAGTTCCTTCATTTATTTGACATTGCAGAATTGTTCTTAATTTATTCATGACAAGTTCGATGTATTTACTTATGAATGGCAATGCCTTACTCATGGTCATTGTTTCCACCTGCGGTAAACTCATCTCATTTTGTGAACTTGAGCCATCAACATTCTACGTGTTTTCAATTAAATCACCCTCAAATCGTACTTTTCCCGTTGAACGTTGAACGCAAGGAGGAAAGAGAGCATTAGATAATGTAATCGTAGATCTCCATAAGATTTTCAACATGGACCTATAACCCACTTTTATATTTCAAAGCGGCGCCCTTAATTTCTAATGTCACTTTACGCCGAAAATCTTAGCAGTTAATTTATTCATAATTAGAATGGTGTTATTACCACTTACCGTAAACAAGGTGAGAAACATTGCTATGGTGGTCAGTTATTAGTCTATAAAATATATATGGCGTTTAACCTGTTTTGTTATACTAAATAAGAAAGCAGTATATTTGTAGAGATAAAATAGCATAAAATTAGCTTCCCAACTGCATGATTTTAGGTTCAGTCCCACTGCGTAACACACTGGCCAAGTGTCTTCTACTATAGCACCAGATCGACCAAAGCGTCGTGTGTGTGTGTGCGTGCGTGCGTGCATGTGTGTGTGTGTTAGTTCCCCAACATCGCTTGACAACTGGTATTGGCTTCTCTACGTTATCATAAAAGATATGGAAAGAATAAGTACCAGGCTTTAAAAACTTAGCACTGAGATCGATTTGTTCGGCTAAACACTTTAAGACGTTGCCTCCAGCATGGCGGCAGTCCAGTGAATGAAACAAGTAAAAGATTAAAAAAATAAAAGCTGCCTACCTAATTCCAGAATGATCAGCAAACGATCTCTAAAATTCACCCGGCGAGCGATAAATGCCTGGTTCAAATCTTGCCGCCAGGTCTGTTTCGCTTTCTGCCTCAAATTTCTTGTAACGTTTTATGTTATAATATTTCTCTCATACAAAAGCGGCGAACTGGCAAGAACGTTAGCACGCCGGGCGAAATGCTTAGCGGTATTTCCTCTGCCGCTACGTATTAAGTTCAAATTCCGCCGAGGTCGACTTTGCCTTTCATCCTTTCGGAGTCGATAAATTAAGTACCAGTTACGTGCTGAGGTTGATGTAATCGACTTAATCCCTTTGTCTATCCTTGTTTGTCCCCTCTATGTTTAGCCACTTGTGGGCAATAAAGAAATAAGAAACCTTAGCACGCCGGGTGAAATACGTAGCGGTATTTGCCTTTCATCCTTTCGGGGTCGATAAATTAAGAACCAGTTGCGTACTGCAGTCGATCTAATCGACTGGCCCCCTCTCCCCAAATTTCGGGCCTTGTGCCTAGAGTAGAAAAGAAAATGTTTCTCATACAATATTTTCCCTTGCTCGGTTGCACATAGCATTTAACACGACACTTGAAAATTATTAGCTGTCATAAACATATTCTATTTGTAATAGACTTGTATCCAAGCGAGACGAACATCTATTGCACTGACTCACTAAACGCTGGTATTTGTGGGAGTTTGGTGGATTGCAGAAAACTTGGTTGCGCAAATGAAACAACATTAAACTACATTCACCAACTATGTCATACAAAATATATACACAGTGTTAGCAAGCTTCCGCGACACCGTTAAAAGTTTAATTCACTCTTCCCTTACATATCAAAGCACGAATTTTGTTTGAGTAGATGAGAATCGGGTGCACAACATGGAAAAGTCTGCAAATAGATGAATCCTACGTCACTGCAGCCACGGTATTCGTCTCGCTCCGATATATATATTGTTTTTAACGGGAAATGTTTATGAAGAGATATTATCTCAGACAATTCTTCAGTACCAAACCCTCAAATGGTGTGTTTATATTTAATATGATACATAAATGGTGATATATGGGTGTGTATATGTATTTATATATATATATATATATATATATATATATATATATATATATATATATATATATATAGAGAGAGAGAGAGAGAGAGAGAGAGAGAGAGAGAGAGAGATAAAACTTACTTGGAAATGGATGCGTGGCGTTCGATCATATAATAATATAAATTATATATATATATATATATATATATATATATATATATATTATTATAAGATCTGGTAATTATTCATATATTAATATATTAATTAATATCGATTAATTATCAGGGGGCCAGCACATTTAAAGAATCAAAGAGATTCAGAAATATTATCTGCAATCTCAGGGGATTAAGGTACATTTTAAAAATAACGTCGACCACTAACGTGGACAATTAATGCGCTAGAAATAGATCACATTTTGTGTCTATTAAGACCTAAAAAGTTCTCAACATGAAATATAGCAGCATACCAAAAACGTGAGCGGGCAAGACATTTAAAATCACCTAAAAAAGTCATTATTAAACAGGAACCAGGTTTCGGATTTAACAAATTCTTACCATTTGTTTATTCCTCATCAGCCTGATTTGTAATGTAGCAGTAATTTTCAGAATCCTATACATAGTTGCCCACCGCCATGTGTGCGCGTGCATATGGTTCTGCTAATTACAGCTTAATGGTAAAGTTCAAAAGTCTTCGTTTTGGCGCGCTAAT
>NC_142928.1:167046961-167056961 GCF_046866305.1 Octopus bimaculoides
ACTGACCGACTGGTTCGTGCATTACAAGTTTAATCTGTGAGTGGAGCAATAAAGATATGCAAGACTTTTCTCAAGTTCCAGATGGAGCCTTGTGTCTTTGTTGGAAACCGGCTCCCTCCTCAGTGGAAGATTTATAATAATTAGAAAATAGAAGAGACATACATACATACAAACATACATACATACATACATACATACATACATACATACATACAAACATATAGAATACGTTCATGTGTAGATAATACGCTCTACTATATTTTACATTTTCATATTTTCATTAATGGTTTTAATTTTAACTGCCTAATTTACCGTGTCTTTTCTAGTTTATGTGAATTCCATTTTCTATAATAATCTGCTGATGCAGGTACACACACATTCAAGTATTCCAGTATTCACAGGTATGAAATCTTAAGTTATAGTCCGTATGTAATATTATCAGATTTCTCATTAATTCTGCTGAAATGTCTAATTTTTCTTTTCTGTTAAATATTATGTTAACGTGACAAGTAATTTTTGTTACTGTGCATTTCATCTTTTCTCTGTTGTAAATCATTATGTCTGGTCTGTTGTGCCTAAATTTGGCAGAAATTTTGACAGGAAAATGACATGTGTATTAATTTATATCATGAGTGAGTATGCCTCCAATGTCACTGTAACCTCTGATATTTCGATCTTCAGGACTATCCTTTCTATGACAGCATTTTAATATATTTGTATGTATGTATGTATGTATGTATGTATGTATGTACGTGTGTACGAATGTAGAGGTGTTGACGTATATGTGTAGGCATGCATATGTACACGTTTATCCGTACACATATGTACATATACATTTCTATGTACACATTCATGTGCAGTGTGTATAGACTTGGGTACCATTGCATATGTTTTCTTTCTAATTTTCAACATTCTTTTTGGAGTAATGGAGCTGGTTTCTATCAAAGAAAATGTCCGTCATTGGAAATTAGATGACAATAACTATAATTGCTACATATCGAATTTTTAAAAAGTCTTGCGCATTTTGATTGTTCCACTTACAGATTGTATCTATAGAGTTCGTGTTAGCTGGTCTCTTTTATTTTATTTATTTATTTATTTTTGCTTGAAAATTCCACCTCTTCCAGTTTGTGTCTTAGGTATTTACTAAAATAATCGAGAGCACCCATGATTATTGGTATAATGAAAATTTATAACCTGAGTAGAAGATGTGCAGTTTTCGAAACTGTTGTCAATACATATATATATATCCACCTCACTGATTTTAGAAGTGATGTTCACATCTGTTGGGCAACTAACTTCTATGACTGTACATGACTTTTCCCTTCTGTCTTAAATAGCTATGTTAGGTCTATTATTTTTGTACTATGTAGAAGTTCTGTTGAGGAAGTTCCACCAATATTCCTTGTGCACTTATTGACTGTCTGCGCTAATTCTTTTTTTTTTTTTGCTCTTTTTCTCTTTTAGAGTCTATCAATGTTGTTGTTGCTTTTATGGAAATGAGCAGTCCATGCCTGGTTCATGTTGATTTCATGTCCATGGAGAGGGTTTCCTCTATAGACCAGTCGAGTATCCTAAATGTTAGTACTAGCATGGCTACAACAAATGAATTGAGTGTAATGTCTTGTTGAACAGGGTAAACTGGGCTGTTCCATAAAGCAGCAAACAGAAAACAAACAAACCTTAACAAGGAACATGGCCTGGATTGATTACTGAATCGCATTTGAAACGGCATGTAACTAAAGTATCCACAATAGTGATAAAATAAATCTGCCAAGATATGTCAGAATAGGACTTTTTTGAAACAAGCTTTTACTGAAGAGAAATGTTTAGACAAGGATAAAGCAACAGAAAAGTTTGAAAAAAGCAGCCGACAAAATTCAGACGAAATGGTAAAGTTAAATGAGAAAATATTGAAAGAAAACTCAATCCTTGATCAATACCTTCTAGTAGTGGACAAGTTAAGTGTAAGCTAGAGTATAAATTAACCACAGCTAAAAGCTCTAGGTTAAAAACAGAAATAAAAATGTTTGATTTTAGCTACATAGAACCAACGCATAGCCATAAATATATTGACAAAAAAATAATTAACATGAAGTGCAAATTATTCAACAAGTGCAATGTAACAACTGACCACATCATTTTTCCGGTTACCTCAGTCGTCTCTATACTCACAGACACTGTCCACTAAAACCAGATGAGAATTTGCGTCCCGGTATTATATCAGTTCCTTTCCTTGACCAGAATTAGCATTAAAGTTAATGGTGCATTTTTTTTATTTTATTTATTGAACATGTTGCGAGTTCACTACATGATGAAGTTATCCCTGCGAAATTTCCTTTGACATACATCAAATTTATCATAAACGACATTTGAGTTGTAACCAGAGTGTCGTAATAATAGATACAATTACATTACTGAATGTGCAATTATCCTTATTTATGACCGTAGAATGTAATCAGAATTTGGCTGCTATTTCTAGCAGTTGGGGAACCACGTAAAAGCGTCACTGTTGTTGGCATTCTGTCGCTTACGACGTCGAGGGTTCCAGTTGATCCGATCAACAGAACAGCCTGCTCGTGAAATTAACGTGCAAGTGGCTGAGCACTCCACAGACATGTGCACCCTTAACGCAGTTCTCGGGGATATTCAGTGTGACACAGAGTGTGACAAGGCTGAGCCTTTGAATTACAGGCACAACAGAAACAGGAAGTAAGAGTGAGAGAAAGTTGTGGTGAAAGAGTACAGCAGGGTTCGCCACCATCCCCTGCCGGAGCCTCGAGGAGCTTTAGGTGTTTTCGCTCAATAAACACTCACAACGCCCGGTCTGGGAATCGAAACCGCGATCCTATGACTGCGAGTCCGCTGCCCTAACCACTGGGCCATTGCGCCTCCACAAAAGCGTCGCTAGTCAGCTTGTTAAAGAATAGAACACAACACAATTAACAAATGCATACAAAGAAGAGATATGGTGTAAATCTTCAGAATAAGCTTCCCTTCTCCATCCAACAACTTGTTTAGTGTTATACCTTACATACAGCACTAGCTTCACTGTTGTCATAATTCAATGTTGACAATCTCTAGGAAATGATCGGAAGCCTGAAAATACATCCTTTTAATGGCGGATGTCTCTTAGAAAAAAAAGATCGACAAAATTCATCTAATTTATCCATTTATTTATAGCCGCTAAAAAAGCTACTTGACAACTGTATTAGAACATGTACATAATAATATATCGCTTAAAACACGATTTCTCTTTTAAAGAAAAACCTACGACAAAGAGATGTTTTCTATCTCTTTATACATACTTATATATGTGTACATGCGTATGTATATATATATGTGTGTGTGTATACATACATACACATATTTATATATATTTATATGTATATATATATATATATATATATATATATATATATATATATATATATATATATATATATATATATATACTGTATATATTACACACGCACATCTCGTCTTCTCTATTTTCTTGTTTTCTCGCTGTCTTTATGTTTTCTCTTTCATCACTGCTTTTTTCTGACTTGAAAACAAGATGTCAATTCGAAAGTTCAAAATCAAATAGCCAGAGATTGAGTCTCGTTTCGTTTGACAACTATGCTGTATCTAAATTTCGAATATTGAAACAGCTGTTTTCATTCAAAGTAGACGGAATGAATAAATTCGCGTGTATATATTGCTAGTAACCAACATATTTCCAAGATGAAATAGCAATATATTTTTGCAGTGTAGCTAAGATAAAATTACTATTACGTATGCAGCAGCATGTGGAAAGACGAACTTGTTTAGGTGCAGAGATAATATCAAAAGCATTCTAGCTATTACCATCTCATCTTTATATGTATATCTAATGTGCCCTTCATTTGGGAAAACATTAGATCAGGGGTCGGCGAACCGGGGTTAATTATCCCAAGTGGAGTAAAAATGAAAATTGGGTGGTGTGGTAATTAGGACTCATTAGACATAAGTAGAATAAATTTTAAAAAAACGTGTTCCTTATCTATGATTTCCTTCTTTTCGAATCAAGAAGGTAACGCCAGCGTAAATAAACATATTTTAGGGTAATTGGCTAAAACGTTCCCCAATCCCTGCATTAGATAATGTAGTGTCGATGAAGTGTGTAGATTATGTAGGGTCAATAAAATTTGTTGCAATCACTTCTGGTGCCACTAGCACAGAAAGAATACAAGAGACGTCATAACAAAATAGCAAGGATTGTCCATTGGACACTTTGCAACAAGTATGGACTTGACAGATAAAAAAAAGCGGTACGTACAAAAATCCGAAGGCATCATCGAAAATGGTAATGCAAAGATCCTGCGGGATTTTGTGATTCAGTGCGACCATGAGATAAAGAATAGGAAACCAGACACAGTGTTAATTGAGAAAGAAAGCAAACTATACTGGATCATAGATATAGCATGCCCAGCTGACAACAAGGTATGTGATAAGGAAAAAAGAAAAGTTGATAGATATAACAGGTTAGCTTGGGAGGTTAAGCAGTTGTTGTCGCTGAAAGAGGTGGTAGAGGACCAATAATTGTCGGAGCCCTGGGTACAGTGAGTAAAAATCTTGAGAAATATAGAGAACAAACAGGGGCTACAATAAGGGTGAAGCACTTGCAAAAACAGCACTGCTTGGAACCGCTCGAATACTCTGGATAGTGCTCAAAAATAAGGGATGATACCTTAGTTCACATCCGTCAGCATGTGATGAGTACGGTCAATGTTTTCCTCGGTCGCGGAAGATGCAGAACGACCCGCCTTGGGTTATATTTTAGATTTTCCCTTCTCTTCTTAAATTCAACTTTTACACTGTTGATAAAGCGGGAGCGTCATTCCCTAATGTAGCAACATGAATGGCCCTGGGGGTTAAACCCTTTTTTTTCTGCAGGTACTTGATAACACCATGATGCCAAATTTTGTCCGTTTTCAAGAGAAGTTGCTACTAGTTACTTTTGAAGTCTTCTTTGAACAGTCAGATACTTTTTTTTTTTTAACCTAGAAGAAACAATGCATTTATTAATAAGAAGAGTTGAAATTAATACATGCAAGATTTCATAGTTCTAGCATCACTCCTTCATAGTCAGCCTATGAACTTTTCTAGCCACCCTCGTATACAAACGCGCAGCAGGAGGAACTAAAAGTGTCATTGTTGTTGTTGCTGTTTTAACCCCTGGGCTTTCCTAGTTGGGTAAACTTAGGATGTTAAGGTACTCTGGCCCATCATGTCAATCTGTTAAACAAGAAGTACATTTTCTCATCTGCCATTACTTTTCTGCTTTTTAAAAAGATGACATATATTGCCACACGTTGGGCGCAATATATTTCGGCGCGGGCATGGCTGTGTGGTAAGAAGCTTGCTTTCTAACCACATGGTTCCAGGTTCAGTCCCACTGCGTGGTAACTTGGGCAAGTGTCTTCTACTATATCCGCGGGCCGACCAAAGACTTGTGAGTGGCTTTGGTTGGCGGAAACTGAAAGAAATCTGTCGTATACACACACACACACACACACACACACACATATACATATATGTAGGTGTATGTGTGTATCAGTATCTGTGTTTGTCCCACCTGCCATCGCTTGAGAACCGATGTTGGTGTGTTTACGTCCCCGTAACTTAGCGATTCAGCAAAAAAAAAAGGATTGATAGAGTACTAGGCTTACAAAGAATAAATCCTGGGGTCGATTTCTTCGACTAAAATCCCTTAAGGTGGTGCTCCAGTATGGCCTTCAAATGACTGAAACAAGCAAAAGAAGTACAAGAGTAATATGTGAGGAGATTTGGCTACTATTTCTAGCAGGACGATGTAAATGCTCCCAATTTCGATCGTCTGAAAGTCAGTATTTATGACACTGAGATGATTCCCATTTACTTTTGTTAACGAGGTTGCCATTTCTTAACCCATGCACAGAAAACCCAGAACACCCAGTTTGGATTAGGTTTTATTTATTTATTTATTTTACTTTTCTTCTTTTGCTAAACACTGGTTATATTCTAGTTATTCTTTCTTATCCTCTCTTTCTTTACATTTTCTTAACTCTCTGTCTCTTCATCTTAGTTTAATTCTTTCTTTTCTTCTCTTTTTAGGAGCGTTTACAGAAAAGACGTCAAACGAAAACACATTAACAAAAAAAAAAAAGAACGGCAACGAAAAAGAAAGAAAACTTTACAACAATCTATTGAAAAATAGTAAGGAAAAAAGCAAAAGAAGTGTGAAAGAAAGAGAAAAAAAAGGGTATGTGAATGAAATACAAATTCAGTTAAAACAATTTTTTTAAAGACCCCCTACCCCATGGGACGTTTGACACGTATCTGTTGATTCTATATAGGAATCATTCGTTGCAAAAAGTCATGTCTTGAAATTAGATTATTTTTCTCTTCCGTTGCCTCTTGGTGAACCATTTTAACACCTCCAACGTCAGTACTGCCATGACCTTCACCACCAACAACAACAGCAATGACACGACCACCACCACTACCATCATCATAACCACCTCCATTGCAACAATTGCAATCGCCACCACTGCCATGATCACTGTTAGCAGCTCAGCCTAAATCCATTGATAGGCTTCCTTTTCTTCTTCTACTTCTTTTTCATCTTCTTCTTTTCCTTCATCTTTTCCCCCTTCTTATTTCTGTTCTTCTTCCTTCTCTCCTTAATCTTTTTCATTACCATCGTCATTCTTTTACTCCTCTTATTTGACTTTTTACTCTTGTTCTGTGGATGTTTTCTTTTGTCATAACTATTTGAGTTGATGTTGGTGTTGCTGTTATTCTCGTTCCGATTACTGTTGTTAGCACCAATGGCCTGTAGTTTATTTTCATTCAAACGGAAGAATTATTAAATGGTCGTTGGCTCTGCTAAAAAGGACAACCATCTCACTTTGAAATCACACCACCCTGTCGTTTTCAAGGTACGAAGGCTTCATTAAACAATGTTACTCTAAACGCAATGTCTCCTTAATATATATATATATATATATATATATATATATATATATATATATATATATATATATATATATATATATATATATTGCTAAGCTTCAGAGAAGACCAAATCGTCGATAATTAAAGTTGTGATTTTCTCCATTCTTGTACATGCTGTTGTGTGTGTGTGTGTGTGTGTGTGTGTGTGTGTGTGTGTGTGTGTGTGTGTGTGTGTGTGTGTGTGTGTGTGTGTGTGTTTGTGTGTGTGTGTGATAATACAATAATATAACACGAGCATGGAAATCAACAGGCTTTAATGGTAGATCACGAAGTGCGTTTCTGTTAAATCATGTTGACTTCCATTTTCGTGTTATATTGCCTTGGCAGAGAAGGAAAGCAGAGCTGTGCCAAAAGAGGTTGTGTGGTGGACCCGCCTGAAAGGTTTGAAGACAGTCATTTCCATATCTGGCCAAGCCCTCTTCAATTTCTTTAAATATCATTTGAATAGGAATATGAGGGTAGAGAGGAGGTGTTGCCTTCTGGTGTGTTTATCAAAAAGTTGTCGATAGTGGCAATACTGGTGAGACTGAATGGATCTACTCGGAGTATGCTTTTCTAAACAGGAGGAAAGTAATTGGAAGAGGGCACTTTCCCATGCCTTGGGGCTGGTAGAATAATCGGGGATTTTTGCGTGAGGTTTTCCCCGAATTACCCTAAGTAGACTGCCCCGCAATTGGGAATTCTATTTATTTATTTATTTATTCATTTTCCTAATTTCTATTATAGAGCTTCTGTTATATCCTTTAATATGGTAGTATCTCCTCTTGATCGATGTTAATTCCACCTGCTTTTTGAATTTTTGTTTTGTTGGGGGGGGGGGACTGTAACTCGTCCCTGGATATTGTCTTCCGTGTCTAGGGGCCTTGTGTCCATAAAATAAATCATTATTATTGTTATTATTATCATTAAGGCGGCGAGCCGGCACAATTGTTTACGCGCCGTACAGAATGCTTAGGGGCATTTCATCCGTGTTACGTTCTGAGTTCAAATTCCGCCGAGGTTGACATTGCCTTATATCCCGCTGAGGTTGATAAAACTTGATGGTGGGGGTTAGGCGATTACATCGACTCCAGTGATCAACCGGTACTCATTTTCTCGGCCAAGAAAGGATGAATAGTAAACTTAACCTCGGTAGATTTTAAACTCGGAACGTAAAGACGGACGAAATGCTGCATTTCTCCCAGCGTGCAATCGATTTTACCAGCTCGCAGCCTTAATAATAATAATAATAATAATAATAATAATAATAATAATGTGTGTTGGCACTCTGTCGCTTACGACGTCGAGGGTTCCAGTTGATCCGATCAACGGAACAGCCTCCTCGTGAAATTAATGTGCAAGTGGCTGTGCACATCACAGACATGTGTACCCTTAACGTAGTTCTCGGGGATATTCAGTGTGACACAGTGTGACATGGCTGACCCTTTGAATTACAGGCACAGCAGAAACAGGAAGTAAGAGTGAGAGAAAGTTGTGGTGAAAGAGTAAAGCAGGGTTCGCCACCATCCTCTGCCGGAGCCTCGTGGAGCTTTAGGTGTTTTCGCTCAATAAACACTCACAATGCCCGGTCTGGGAATCGAAACCACGATCCTATGATTGCGAGTCCGCTGCCCTAACCACTGGGCCATTGCGCCTCCACAACAATATGAGATCTCAAATTTTAAAACAAACACATAATTTTCTTATGGTTTCTTAAACATTCACTAGAACAAAACTGTACAAATCCAAATATATGGTACCCTAGGCATAACACCTACATGAACTTCTAACTTGTTGTCTCTTGAGGTCTCTGGGTGAGACTTGGATCCAACTTGTACAAATGCAAAACAAAAGTCAAACATAAAATAATAATAATAATAATAATAATAATTAATTCGTTTTATTGGCCACAAGGGCTAATATCAATTAAAAGCATATAAGTACAAAGACAGGACGAAGGTTACAAAAGGTTTTGTCCGAAAAGGTAGGAAAGTTCGTCTAAACAGAGGAAGAAAACGGAGAAAGATATAATAAATAAATAGATAAATAAATAAGTAGAACTCCCAAAGGGGGAGGCGCTTCGAAAAAGGAAAGGTTACACGTGGAAAAACCCATAAAACCACGGGAGCCTGGTCAGAAAAAAATAAGAAAGGGGTATAGAGCCCTTTCTCCTTTTACATTACCTTTTTTTTTTCTACAGGTGTATTCTCAGAATTGGTCCGTTTATACTGGCCATTTTTCCAACAGTCACCCATCTTTCAACGAATTTGCGTTAATTTTCGCACCTGTCACCGCTTCATACTCGTTTAGTGTCTCGCCAATCAGGTCAATATGCCTGTGGCTCGACACCATCACGGTAACGTCGTCGGCATAGGCAGACACGCTCCTTCCACATCCCAGATCACGGGGGACGCCCCTCAAAGCCTCTAACTTCCGCAGTAATGGCTCGAGAGTCAATACATACAGAAGGGAGGAGAGAGGACACCCTTGGCGAACCGAACGCGAGATGTTGAACGGTTCCGATAGATGGCCGTTCACCCGTATGACCGAGCAGATGCCGCTGTATAAAGCAGCTATCCACCCGCGGAAGACCGGACCGAAACCAGCTGCCTTGAGAACAGCTGCCAGGTATCGATGGTCGACCCTATCGAAGGCTTTAGACTGATCTAAATTGATCAAAGCCCCACCCGCGCCAGCTTCGTTACCCACTCTCTCTATGATGTAGCGCATGAGATGGAGGTTGTCGTGGATAGACCTAGTCGGCACAGCGCATGTCTGCGCCTTGCCGATCAGTTTGCCCACGACAGGCGCCAATCTCTTGGCTAGCACCTTGGCCAAGATCTTCAACTCTGTGTTGAGCAGAGTGATGGGCCTAAAGTTCCCTATAATGTCCCCCTTGTTTGGGTCCTTTCTTAGCAAAGCCACCACTCCCCGACAAACAAAAGCAGGAATTCTCCCGTTTTGTTGCCAGTTGCAGTAGACGTTTGCCAAGACGCCCGCA
>NC_142928.1:167064461-167079461 GCF_046866305.1 Octopus bimaculoides
TTCATCCGACGTAAGCAAAAAAAGAGAGGAAACAAATCGAGTTCAAAAGGTGTGTCAGAAAGTTCAGCTATTGCACGAGTGAATATGGGAGGGAGCTTGCCTCTACGTGGTAGCTCAACCTGCTAGAAACAAAAGACAAAATACCTACACATGACACAATACTGATTGCAAGGTAACTGAAGGAAACTACAGTAATGAATATGGGAACGGAGCTTGCCTCTATGTGGTAACCCAGACTGCTAGAAACAAAAGACAAATCGCCCACACATGACACGTTACCGACTGCAAAGAAACTGAAGGAGATGTTGGCCGTTCTATTTAGTTCTATATATTAGAAAAAAGACAAGATGATCATGGCTGGAATACCTTTAAACATTGATCTGTTTGATCAGATCATCGGGGCAGTCTTTGTTGTTGACGTTAGACCCATCCCTAGTACCTCTTCCTCCTATACATGTTTACAACGTAGACCCCAAAGCGCCGTTCCAATTAAAGTGTCGCCTTGGGCGGACATCCTCTCCCACCTACCTCTAACTACCCTACAACAGTTATAACTTGCAGGTAATCAGCAACAGTATCAGCAATGTTTTTATCATCAATAATGTCAATTCGTATCTATAAATTCATATAAACTCATGGTGTCAATGATAAAGCTGCCAAATATTCAAAATGAAATGTCGAAATTATCCACTACAAAAAAAAAAAAATTGAAGACATAAGGCAAAAGACAGAGAGGAGGAGTAGAGAGAGAGAGTGGGGTGGGTGAACTAAAATACGTTCTTGGAATCTGTTCAGCAAACAGTAAAATATGCCAAGTTGTCCAGTTGTTTGACTCAAAATTTGGAACCTTGGTTCTCAAGTTCAACCACGTTTTCGTTTTACAGACGAACCGAAGGACTACAAAATAAAATACAGACGCGTATGTTAAAACAACATACTAAACGATCGTTAAAAAAATAAATTACACCATGCAGATCATTAAAAAAAAAAATACACACACACACACACACGTCTATTTCGACATGATTTTTGTAGAATAACATACATTAGGACAACATGAATAAGCAAACAAACAGGCTCACACGCATTCATTCATATATATATATATATATATATATATATATATATATATATATATATATATATATATATATATATATATATATATATACAGATACATACATACATACATATATATATATATATAGATAGATAGATAGATAGATAGATACACGCATACATATATATATATACATATATATATACATAGATGTATACATAAATGTACACGTACGTATACACATAGAAGCATAGTTATGAGTATGCGCGTGCGTATGTGTGCAAACGTTTGTCTTTTTATCTCTCTCTCTCTCTCTCTCTCTCTCTCTCTCTCTCTCTCTGCGTGTTTATGTTCGTGTATGTCTGCGTGTGTGTGTGTGTGTATGTATGTGTGTGTGCGCGTGCGAACATCCAAACATACAAATTAAATCAACAATGTTGGTGGTGTCACAAAACGAAGTAAGTGTTTTATCCATCAATCCTTAATATAGGGAGTCAAAAGGGGGTCATAAAGAAAACGATAACAATGTTATATAAACCTTAACTAAACGACTATAGCAAATATACACACAAGCATGTACAAGTTCCCAGAAGCACATGTGTGCGGGTGGTGCGTGTCTGTGTGTGTGTATGTGTGTGAGTTTGTGTGTGCGCGCGCCCACGTGTGTGTGCTAGTATGTGTATAATTTTATGAATGTACTCGTATAATATCTAACTAGATAGATAGATAGATAGATAGATAGATAGATAGATAGATGGATGGATGGATGGATGGGTGGGTGGGTGGGTGGATGGATGGATGGATGGATGGATGGATGGATGGATGGTGGGTGGGTGGGCTGGTGGGTGGGTGGATGGATGGATGGATGGATGGATGGATGGATGGATGGATGGATAGATAGATAGATATCCGATGGATGGCGGAAGGTCTTTAAATTCCCAATGGAATTGTAGAAGTACCGTTGCGACATAAGACATTTCTTGAGCGCTTTAAACCTGGTTTGACCATTTTGGGGGTGGAGTTCTCTTTCTTTGTTTCTCTATTTTGCAGTTTGATTACAATTGTCTTTTGTTTGTCGCTGTATCTATCCGCTTAGTTTTGTATGCAAATTGCTGAAGACAGCAAACTGCTTTGGGTATTCATTCTTACACCGAGTGAAATGACAGTAGAATCTAACTTTGATTGATGATAGTGATTACACAATATATTAATACTATCATCTCACCAATGTGTTACGTGTATTAAAATATGTCGAAACAATTGTAGTGAAATTTATACAAATAATGTGTCTCGATTTATTTTCTGTTATTTATCTATATCTTTATCTACATCTATCTATTTATCTATATATTTATTTAGCTATCTATATACAGGCATGCCTCGGCTTACGTCGTTTCGATTTAAGTCGTTCTCGATTATACGTTGGTTTTCAAAAATAGTGTATGGAAAAATAAATATCCAGTTAAGTCATTTTACTCGACTTTACGTCTGTCCGCCACAAATATTGGAATCGTAAAATCACTAGAAAACCGTTAAAAGCACATAAAATCATATTACTGTACAATAAATAAGAATAAAAGCGTATAAAATCATATTAAAATGCGTACAGTAAATGTTAAGATACACACCATAAAGTAGCGTAGCTTAGTGAACGAAATCATGAAACCAGCTGTGTTGTCTTATTTATCGGTATTTCGGAGCTTCATATCGCACTGTAGTTCCAATATCTCCCGTTAAGTGTCGTTGTCATTTGTGATTCATGCGATTGTTTCGAATTCAGATTTTTTTACGTCTGTTTATCGGCTACTTTCTCATTCTCATTCATTTGTGACTTTATCTTTTGCCCCCATGGGTTACTGTTGTTGTTTTTGAAGATTGGTTCTTCAATCATTTTATCCCAGCAGCAGAGAAGTACTGTAAAGAGAAGGGGATTCTTTTTAAGGTTTTACTTATCTTAGATAATGCTCCTGGCCACTCGCAAAACATCGTAGAATTTGACCCCAATGTCACCGTCGTATACCTCCCTCCGAATACCACCTCTCTTCTGCAGCCAATGGATCAGGGAATAATAGCTATCTTCAAGCGTTACTATATGAAGTGTACGCTGCTGCTAGCAATAGCTGCAACTGATCTTGATGAGTCCATCACACTTCGTGACTTTTGGAAGAGATACGATATCTACAAGGTTGTACAGAACATGGCAGCGGCATGGAATGATGTACAGAGCACGGCTATGAATGGTGTATGGAAGAAGCTATGTTCGAAATTCATGAATGATTTTAAGAGGTTTGATAATGTTGCCATCAACAAAACTTTGGGGACTACGAGCAAGGAACTGGAAAAGGATTTTGAGGAGGAGGATTTCACAGGTTTTAAATTGAGGCTAATTAAACTAAATAGTCAATTTATCACCCTCAGTATATATATATATATATATATATATATATATATATATATATATATATATATATATATATATATATATATATATATATATATATATATATATATATATATATGTATGTATGTATGTATGTATATAATTTTATATTCACTGATGAATATGTAATTCTTTTTTCTTTTTTTTTTTTTTGATATCGTGAAGATGGCATCACAGATACATGCAGACACACATATATAACTATCAATATCAGCCGTATTAGCAGCGACACAAACACCACTTATACCAATGTAAACACCAGCATCGCTACCGTCACTACCAGGAACAAAACAGCGACCTAAACAACGTGTTTTACGATAGCAGTCAACCAACCGCAACGATAAACTACACTATGTCAAGATCCACGATGACACATCAACAATAACAACGTTAAACAATAAGAGCAATCATAAAAAGAGAAAAGACAGGAAAACAAACAAGGAGCAGCAAACAATACATCAATCTCACACCGGCTCATAGACATGCCGTTTTACCCCAAAGCCGCTTTTATTACTGTCACAACGATCTATGTTCTTTTGAACTAGCGACCTACACATACTCTTTCCTCGGGCGAGTTCATTTCTCCTACCGCAATTCTTATTGTATTTTGTTTTTAAAACATTGCACTTAACACTTCGTCCAGTCATTACCTCTGAAGCATAACCTGAGTCAAAATTCTCTTTCCCTGGTATTCAAATATCTGTTTAAAATTTTCGTACAAGGCCAGCAATTTCTGAGTGGGAGTAAGTCGATTACAACGCCCCCAACGTTCCACCGGTACTCATTTTATCGACCCCGAAAGGATGAAAAGAAAAATCAACCTCGGAAGAATGTGAAATTCCACCAAGCATTTTGCTCGGCGTGCTAACTGTTCTACCAGCTTGTCGCTTTCCTGTTATTCAAATATTGGTTTCAAATTTTGGCACAAGGCCAGCAATTTCGGGGGAGGGGGTAAATCGATTACTTCGAACTCAGTGTTCGAGTGGTACACATTTTATCGATCCCGAAAGGATGAAAGAGAAAACTAACCTCGGCGGAATTTGAACTCAGAACGTAAAGACGAACGAAATCCAGTCAAGCATTTTGTCCGGCATGCTATCGGCTCTTCCAGCTCGCCGCCTTCCTGTTATTCAATTATTGATGTACATACGAGCTAGTAGGCTGAGTTATGGGTGAAGGCGCATAGCTCAGTTGTTAGAGCGTCGAACTCACCATTATGAGGCAGTGAGCTTGATTCCGGACCGGGCTATGTGTTGCATTGTGTTCTTGAGCGAGTCATTTTATTTCATGTTGCTCCCGTTCACTCAGCTGTAGAAATGAGTTACGACATCACTGGAGCCAAACTGTATCGGCCTTTGCCTTTCCCATGGATAACATTGGTGGTATGGAGAGGAGAGATTGGTGTGCATGGGCGACTGCTGGTCTTCCATAAACAACCTTGCTCTGACTTGTGCCTCGGAGGGGAACTTTCTAGGTGCCATCCCATGGTCATTCATGACCGAAAGGGGTCTTTACCCTTACCCTAGTAGACTGAGTAGCCCCTCGTTCTTTGACTAGCATCAAAAGAAAAAAACACAATGAAACTCGCTGTAAATTTACTTATAGGCGCAGGAGTGGCTGTGTGGTAAGTAGCTTGCCTACCAACCACATGGTTCTGGGTTCAGTCCCACTACGTGGCACCTTGGGCAAATGTCTTCCACTATAGCTTCGGACCGACCAAAGCCTTGTGAGTGGATTTAGTAGACGGAAACTGAAAGAAGCCCGTCGTATATATGTATATATATATATATGTGTGTGTGTGTGTGTGTGTATATATTTGTCTGTCTGTGTTTGTCCCCCCCCCCCCAACTTCGCTTGACAACCGATGCTGGTGTGTTTACGTCCCCGTAACTTAGCGGTTCGGCAAAAGAGACCGATAGAATAAGTACTAGGCTTACAAAGAATAAGTCCTGAGGGTCGATTTGCTCGACTAAAGGCGGTGCTCCAGCATGGCCGCAGTCAAATGACTGAAACAAATAAAAGAGTAAAAGAGTAAAAGAGTAAAAGAGTATATAGCTGAAAAGGGAATCATCAAAATGTGTGAAATTTTCCAGATATTTCAGGATTCTTAAACTCAGTATTTGTTATAAACTTGCATTTAATGTTTCATTCTGTGTTATTTCTTCTCCTTCTATGCCATAAAGTATTGATTTTCCTTCCATGCTTCTTGTTTTTTTTTTTTTTTTGTTTTTTTTTTTTACTTTTCGCCGTTTTATTTAAATAATCTTAATCTTAATAAATACGCATTTAATTAAGAACCATCTTAAAAGACGACTGACAAAGTAAGCAAAAGAAATGTTTTCGTTGTTGTGATACAAGCAACGAAGCAGCAATTAATTAATTAAATTTAATCTCAATGAATAAACAGAATTAAGATGAACATTTGTACACCCGAAATGTTTTGGTAGAAATATAAAATCGAGAACATTAAATATTTGTAGAAAAATTACTGTCTATATACACCTTAACTACTATAAGAGGATTTTTCGCAAGTTTTTCCCCTTTTATAACTTTATTCTTTCTCTCCCTCTCCCTCTATTTCTCTCGCGCGCGCTCACGCAATCTCTCTCCCTACCTATTTCTCTCCCATTCTCTCTCTCTCTTACTCTATCTACCTAACTATTTCTACAACTATGTATGTTAGACTATCTAGTTCTGTTCTATCTCACATTCTCCCCACCCCACGTCTCTAATAAGAAATTCGGGCGTTTTGTTCTTTTATTCTTCTACTTGTTTCAGTCATTAGACTGCAGCCATGCTGGGGCACCGCCTTCAAACGTTTAGTCGAAGAAATCGACTCTAATTTTTTTTTAAAGCTGATGTTTATTCTATCATCCTCTTTTACCGAACCTCTAAGTTACAAGGACGTAAACATATCAGTACGGTTTTCAATCGGTAATGGGGGCAAACATAAACACGAATATGCACACACTCACGCACATATATGTATGTATGTATATATATATATATATATATATATACATCAATAATATATATGCATATTTACATACGTATATATTTACACACATCTATACGTATATATATACTCGTGGTTCGTATTTTTTGTTGTACACGTTTCGTGACGTCCTGTACCCACATATACATATATCATGCATACGTACAGATGTAAGTGTGTACATATACGTATGTATATATGCATATATATATATATATATATATATATATATATATATATATATATATATATATATATATATATATATATATATAATTAAAAGGGTAAAGGATTATCAATTTATTAATTAATAAATCAATTAACAATTAATAATTTTTACCAAGCCCATCGGTATGAAAGCACCATTATTGGTGGAGAACTTATTCAAAAGTTCTGAACTTCGGTATATGGTGAAGCAAATATTTTGCTGATCCCTTAATTATATATATATATATATATATATATATATATATATATATATATATATATATATATATTTCCAAGGTTTCAAATTTGTATATTTAAAAGGATAGAGACTTTCAACACGTTCGATTTTTTTCCATTCATTTAATTATTTAGCATCCGATGTCAACATTTCTGTACTCAACTCTATCCAACGACTATTGGTAACGATTACAAAATTTACTGGAAAAATATGTATATATATATATATATATATCTTCTTACCTATCTCCCCCTCTCGTTCTTCTTCCTTCAGTTGTCCTTGCTTCTCCCCTTCACTACTATACCGCTCTCTTACTCTCCCTCCTTGTCTCTCGTCGCTCACCTATGTTCAACTTCCTCCCTTTTCCTCTCTCTACCACTCCTGGGGGTCGATGTACTCGATTTAATCCCTTACCCGAAATTGCTGGCATTGTGCCAAAATTTGAAATCAATATTTGCAACTTTATATGAAAGCAGTGAGGTAGCAGAATCGTTAGCACACCGGACAAAATGCTTAGCGACATTTCTAGCGTCTTTACGTTCTGAGTTCAAATTCAACCGAGGTCGGCTTTGTCTTTCATCCTTTCGAGGTCCATAAAATAAGTGCCAATTGAGTACTGGGTCGATGTAACCGACTTACCTACTGCTCCGAAATTACTGGCCTTGTACCAAAATTTGAACCCAATATTTCTAACTTTGAATTAAGGCGGCGAGTTTAGCGGCGTTTCGTCCATTTTTACGTTCTGAGTTCAAATCCCACCGAACATAACAAACAGGATGAAAACAAACAAAAGGTATATCTTTAGTTGTTTTCTATGAATTTTCAGTGTCGACGCTTTAGAGAGGTCCACTGGTCCTATTGGTGTCAACAACAATTATATGTTAGGGATAGATGCAACGGAAAGAAACACCAAAGCAGGTAAAAACTAATTGTCAGGCTTTAGTACCTGGACAGAGAAAACAGAAAGACAGGGAAAATATATGGTTAGGAGTTAAAGACTATGAGAAAGAAAAGAGGGAGAACTGTCTTTTACAATAAAAATAAACAAAACAAGTGCAACATTAAAAGTAAAAGAGAAAGAGAAGAAATAAAAGAGAAAGAGATGGAGAAAGAAAATTGAAAGTACGTATTTTCTTATTACTGAAGGGATGCTGAAAGTAATGGAAACCATCAACTCAATCATAGATTAATGTATGTTATTTCATAATCTTACGTTTCTGTTTCTACCGAAGAATTGTGGTTGCGTAATAAACTGAATTTATATTAAAAATATATTTATCTTAGAATTGTATGTATGTATATATGGAGTGGCTGTGTGGTAAGTAGCTTGCTTACTAACCACATGGTCCCGGGTTCAGTCCCACTGCGTGGCATCTTGGGCAAGTGTCTTCTACTATAGCCTCGGGCCGACCAAAGCCTTGTGAGTGGATTTAGTAGACGGAAACTGAAAGAAGCCCATAGTATATATGTGTATATATATATATGTATGTGTGTATATGTTTGTGTGTCTGTGTTTGTACCCCCAACATCGCTTGACAACCGATGCTGGTGTGTTTATGTCCCCGTAACTTAGCGGTTCGGCAAAAGAGGCCGATACAATAAGAACTAGGCTTCTAAAGAATAAGTCCTGGGGTCGATTTGCTCGACTAAAGGCGGTGCTCCAACATGGCCACAGTCAAAAGACTGAAACAAGTAAAAGAGTAAAAGATATATATATATATATATATATATATATATATATATATACGAATTTATATTAGAAGTGGTGAATGCAGAATGTGTATATAGAGAACTTTTCAAGATGGCCTTAGCACTAGCGACCTCTTCATCTGTGTTGATTCAAATACATATATCAAATGCATAGCATGATCTTGGTTTTTTCTTCGTTTTTGGTGATTTTGTCTATGACCAAGACAAGCAATGAAGTTCTGTACAAGTTATATATTCCTTTATTCTAGCTCTTTCCATGCACAGATATTGCTTGTTAACATAGGCAGTTCCCTTAATTGTTTTGAACTGTCTGAAAATACTCTATTGCGTTTTGGGTAATATATTCTGTTGATTAAAATATTACACTTTTTACTGTTTTTTTTTTTTACTCTTTTTACTTGTTTCAGTCATTTGACTGTGGCCATGCTGGAGCACCGCCTTTAGACGAGCAAATCGACCCCAGGACTTATTCTTTGTAAGCCTAGTACTTATTCTATCGGTCTCTTTTGCCGAACCGCTAAGTTACGGGGACGTAAACACACCAGCATCGGTTGTCAAGTGATGTTGGGTGGACAAACACAGACACAGAAACACACATATATATATATACATATACATATATACGACGGACTTCTTTCAGTTTCCGTCTACTAAATCCACTCACAAGGCTTTGGTCGGCCCGAGGCTATAGTAGAAGACACTTGCCCAAGGTGCCACGCAGTGGGACTGAACCCGGAACCATGTGGCTGGTAAGCCAGCTACTTACCACACAGCCACACCTGCGCCACTCAGCCACTAGCCACTCCTGTAACACAATTTTTGTCCTTGGGTAGCATCTGTTATTTCCTATTTGCTGACCCCAAGAAAATATGAAAAACAGCCAATATTTTCCTTGAAACTTTTGTTACATTTATTCAAACCCCCAAACATCCCTCTCAACACTTGGCTATGATGCTCCCCACTACTCCTGTTCATGCTCAGAGATGCACATATTGTCAGCCACTAAGGAACATGCTCAAGTGGTCAAAGTCAAGCAACTGGCAGGCAAATCAGAATATTGAGCTATAACGATATTTGCTATAAAGAATATTTGCTATAACGATATTTCTGCTTCAGCGTCTCACCACTGAATCTGTCTGAAATGTAATGGAAAATAGGTCAAAAAGCAAAGTTTGGAGGAAATGGTAGTCATTTCCCTTAATTTCTAAGTAGAAGCAAGTAAGAAATAACACTTACAGACCAAAGACAAAAAAATAAGACAGGAAAAATTTGTTACACAGTTGTTATCATTGCTTTGCAGTTTATTGATATGCAATGGCCAAACTATTTCCGTTCGAAGCTGTAGCAGCGCATGCGAGCCAGAAGACAGCGCTAGGTACCCCGAGAAGTGTTATCTCTTCATTGAATCAGCTTCCTGAGTGAAAAGGGCTTGGTAATGTAGAACGCCGGGTTTTAGACGGTGATCCGTGCATACTTCGTGGCCATGGCCACTTTATGTCGACTTCCATAATACACACACACACACACACACAAACGCACACACATCACACACACATTCATACATACATACATACATACACACAAAGAGATGCAAACGCACGCACATACGTACATACGCACACATTTGGTCGTGCATTATTCAACGTATGCTCAATACATAGAGTATATTTTATTCCTTTTCAGCTAATGGTTCATTCTATCGTTACGCAGAATTTCTCTCCTAACTTGGGACATTCAGAAGAAGCCTATGAAGCACCACTAATAACAAGAAACGTGAAGTTAAAAGAAACAAAAACAAAAAAAAAACTTATTACCCATGTACGACGGCATCGCGTAGATGTATGCTGAGCAGACCATCCCATCATGTAGAAAACCAAGCAAATGAACATAAAGCAAACGTTGTTAAATATGAAGCGAGAAGCAGAGCCAGTTGTTATGGAAAAGAGATTTATTTGTTTCCCTGCACTCCCCATCACAAGCTAGATCTGTAACCAAGTGGCTTAACGAAAGCTAATTATTAAGGCGACATTTCAAAGTAACTCGATTCTCTCCTCATCTGTAAACCATTCGTGTCATAAGATGATAATTCATTTTTTTAAAAAGATGTGTTTGCTGAAACGTTAAAAATATTTTTTTCTTTTTCTCATATTTCTACCTTTCTTCTTCTTCTTCTTCTTCTTCTTCTTCTTCTTCTTCTTCTTCTTCTTCTTCTTCTTTTTCTTTACGATCATGATCATGATCATGATCATGATCATCATCTTATTATTATGCTCCTCCTCCACCCCTCCTTCTCCTAATCCTACTCCTCCTTTTTTGTGTTCTTCGCTATTGTCATCGTCATCGCTGGGCGAAAAGTTTAGCGGCATTTCATCAGTCTTCGCATTCCAAGTTCAAATTCCGCCGAGGTTGACTTTGCTTTTCCACGTAATCGACTGTCCTCCTCCCCCAAATTTCAGGCCTTGTGCTTTTAATAGAATGGATTATTATTATTATTATTATTATTATTATTATTATTATTATTATTATTATTATTATTATTATTATTGCCTTTCCACAGCTTCTAACGCTGGAGATGTATTACAGTGTCAGCTGTTCACTACCAGTGAACTAAGGTAACACTTCTTATTTTTAGAGCACCTTCCGGAATATTCGAGCGGTTCCAAGCAGTGCTGTTTTCTGCAAGTACTCCATTCTTATTGCAGCCCCTATTTGTTCCACGTACTTCTCGAGATTTTTGCCCACTGTTCCCAGGGTTCCGACAATTATTGGTACTACTGCTACCTTTTTCATCAACCACAACTGCTTAACTTCCCAAGCCAACCTGTCATATCTCTCGGCTTTTCTTTCTTCCTTATCACATACTTTGTTGTCAGCTGGGCATGCTATATCTATGATCCAGCATAGTTTATTTTCTTTCTCAATTAAGACTATGTCCGGCTTCCTATTCTCTATCTTATGGTCGCATTGAATCATAAAATCCCATAGGATCTTTGCATTTCTATTTTCGAGGATGCCTTCAGGTTTGTGGTCGTACCAATTTTTTGCTCTGTTAAGTCCATACTCGTTGCAAAGTGCCGCCCAATGGACAAGCCTGGCTATAATGTCGCAGCGTCTCTTACATTCTTTCTGAGCTAGTGGCATACACTGGCTGGTGATATGTCATACGGTTTCACCGTGTTGTCCACAGATTCTGCACTTATCACTTTCTGATGTGTTGTCTATTCTGTATTTTATGTAGTTTGTTCTTAGTGCTTGCTCTTGGGCAGCACAGATTAGAGCCTCCGTTTCCGGTTTTAAATCACTTTTAGCCATCCACAGCCATCTTGTTTCTCTGTCTGTCTTATCTTCAAAATCCCTATGAAATTGACCATGCATTTTTTACTTTACCCACCTATTTTCAGTTTCATTCGTTATTATTATTATTATTATTATTATTATTATTATTATTATTCATCGTCATCTTCATTGTCATCATCATGACCATCATCATTATTGTTATCATTGTTGTTGATGCTCGAGTTGATCTTTTACTTATTAATGCTTCTTATAAAAATGACTCTTATTTTTATCATCATCATCATCAGTTACAATACGAATGTTCTTGTTGTTGCTTTAGTTGTTCTTGTTTTTGTTGTTGCTACGGCTTCGGCTGTGCTCGTTATTGTTGTTGGTGTTGCTGTTGTTGCAGCTGCGATTAGTTTTCCGAAATTGTAGATCGCCAGATTTAATGCCTTAAACTATACATATTTCTTACACGATGAGATCTACTGAGAAAAAAACTTTTGCTTTTCATTCTTCCATGTAAGTGATTTATACATGTGTGTTTGTGTGTGTGTTTGTGTGTATGTGTGTGTGTGTGTGTGTGTGTGTGTGTGTGTGTGTGTAAGCGTGCGTGCGTGCGGGGGTGAGTGTGTGAAAGTCTGTGTGTATGTATATATATATGTGAGTGTTTGTATGTGTCTGTGTATATGTATGCATACATGTATGTATATATTCATATATGTATATATATATACATATATATATATATATATGTATATGTATATATATATATATATATATATATATGTATATATATATATATATATATATATATATATATACATACATACATATATATATATATACATACATATTTATACCCATGCATAGATATACATAAATACACACTTATATATATGCATTTACACAAAAACATCTGCGCGTGAGAATGTAGATGCGGATGTAAGTATGTATGTATGTATGTATGTATGTATATACGTATATATATATATGTCCATACATCTATAAGTAAATGTATATGTATGCATGCATGTATGCATGTATGTAGGTATGTATGTATGCATGCATCCATGCATATATGTATGTATATAATAATTATGTCCCTTCTAAAGAATTTCAATGTGTTGTGGATAAATTAAAATTTTTCATGAGGTCGCTATTAACCTCATTCTTTATGGCATGGTTTAACTTACATTACAGTGTGTTACATTCTTTTTCCCATCATCTTTTGATCATGTGACACGGTGTTGTATTTAAAACTTACTTTAGAAATATAAAATTAGTGGGAAAGCAGTCTAAGAATATGTTAATATAATAGGGACGTGATATAGTAGATTATCTTAATAGAAGATTGGTTACAATAGAGGAGCGTTGTTGTCGTCATGGCACCATATTCAGAATGGAATGCAAACTGATCCATCAAATTTGCCTGCGGTAAAGTCTTAATGACTAACTTCTTCCCAGAATGTTCAAATCTCAAGTCGATAACAGTTTAACTCGCTTTGACAACATTGTATGTCTGTCGGGGCAACCACAGCAGCAACACAGAAAACCTAAAGCTAGGCCTGTGTGTGTGTGTGTGTGTGTGTGTGTGTGTGTGTGTGTGTGTGTGTGTGTGTGTGTGTGTGTGTGTGTGTGTGTGTGTGTGTGGATAGATAGATAGATAAATATCTTTTTATTATAGCCACACAGGGCTATATACAGAAAATGGACACATTACAAAGTAGAGCTTTTCTTGGGGGCGGGGATAATTTCGATCAAAAGGGATCGCGGAAAAAAAAGGTGGGGATTTCGATCAAGAGGGATCGATAGATAGATAGATAGATAGATAGATAGATAGATAGATAGATAGATAGATAGATCTGTAAGTGTTTGTTTTTGAGTAATGTTATATACTCTTTACTCTTTTACTTGTTTCAGTCATTTGACTGTGGCCATGCTGGAGCACCGCCTTTAGTCGAGCATATCGACCCCAGAATTTGTTCTTTGTAAGTCTAGTACTTATTCTATTAGTCTCTTTTGCCGAACCGCTAAGTTGCGGGGACGTAAACACACCAGCATCGGTTGTCAAGCGATGTTGTGGCGGGACAGACACAGACACAAAAATATATACACACACATACATATATATACATATATACTATGGGCTTCTTTCAGTTTCCGTCTACCAAATCCACTCACAAGGCCTTGGTCGGCCCGAGGCTATAGTAGAAGACACTTGCCCAAAGTGCCACGCAGTGGGACTGAACCCGGAACTATGTGGTTGGTAAGCAAGCTACTTACCACACACCCACTCCTGTGCCTATATATTGTAACATTTTAACATTAAATTGAATGATGACCCAATACGTTTTAGTAGTGAAATAAATTGTTTGCTTTTCCTTTCTACTCTAAAACATACCGACTCAAGGGGAAGCCACTTCCTACCGCTTTGGATAAGGCAGTCACAAAACATACATACATACATACATACATACATACATACAAAAATACCCTGTTGTTGATGTTGAAATTCCAATGAAGGAGCCTTGGATCTAGGTTAGAAACCGGTTCTTTCTCTATTGGCAAGAAATCTGGAAATAAACTGAATAATGACATACATACATACATACATACATACATACATACATACATACATGCATAGAGACAGGCATACAATTATAATATGTATATCTTATGTATCGTTGATATGTATATCTTATGTATGCACATAGATATTTTAGTTAGTAATAATTGCAAGAACAAAATTGAATCTCATGATGCCGGAGCCATTTTATTGAAGCTGAGCAAGTATTCCTTAATCCGACACTCTGTTTTGCGCCATGTCAGCTTAACAATTTGTCATCATCAGCCGGTCGTGCATATTGCACCGATCGCTGTGACTCGTTCTCTCCAGTCTGTTCGGTCCGCCATTGCATGTGGCAGGTCTTCTCAGGTGCACTAGGATTCCTTGCACAGTTGCTTTATGAAGGTTCGATGTGGTCTACCAGTATTTGCATACCCATACTTCGGTACCCGTCGCTGATGATTTCATCCTTTGCTCTTCAGCAATGTCCTATGAATCATGT
>NC_142928.1:167089461-167121961 GCF_046866305.1 Octopus bimaculoides
GACTGTACCCCTAACCACACGCTACCGAACTTGCCTACGTGTTCTATCCATTGACCTCACTTCCTCCGTTCCAAATATTCTTTTCCCCCTCAATTTCTATCCCGCAATCCAGCTCCTCATCAATCTGCGGAACTTTCGTTTTCCTCCAGTCCAACATTCCTATTTACCTCATTCTTTTGAACCCCCTCATTCTGCATTCAGATGTATCCACAGTCTAGTCAAGCTTCTCTATTGCTCTTTCATTTCTTGTCACGTTGAACCTCGATCTTCAGCCTGTTTTTCCCCTGTTGCAACACTTAACTTTTCGTTTAAATCACTACCACAGTGCATGAATCAAGGTCTATTTTTTATGTCCTTAATAGCTTTACTATCACTTCCAAAATCCTTAACGATATCGATTTAGAGTGCATTTATTGGTTGTCTGATGCAATAGCACCATGTTGTTTAAACTTATTACCTAATTCTCTAGGTCACCCTCACATTCAGCTGGTTGTTTGTGGTTTTCTACACCACTATAGTGCTATTGCTAGGTCCTCTGTGAACTGCTGTCAGTTCTGTGGGTGTAACCAGTGGCGTCAACAATCGATTCACTCTCTCCAACCCTCTTCCTACACACGCTGATGAGTATCTACACACGTAGATTCACACTATGTTTCTCCATACATACGTGATGCCTTGCTTACGCGTGGTTTTGGATTCAATCCGACTGCGTTTAATCGTGAGCACGTGTACTCTAGTATAGCTTCAGGATAACCAATTGAATTTGGTTATAGAGAATCTATGTGAAAATGCATCATATATGCGAGTGTGCGAGTGTGCGAGTATTTGTGTATGTATTTATGAATGCATGTATATATGTGTATGCGTGTATGAGGTGTGCGTGCGCGCGTCTTTGTCCTCGCCTGCCGCTTCACAACCAGTATTGATTTGTTTACGTATCAGATTTGAAAAACAGGTACTGTGGCCAATTTGATCGGTTTGGGCATCACCTCTTTAAGGTGATGCTCTAATGCCCCAAAATGTCCGCAGGCCAACGAATGAACAAGTTAAAAGAATATAGAAATCTTGTTAGAAATAGCATCCAAATCTGTCTCTCTCGAAATAAATCCTAACATTATAAAAAAAAAAGAGAGCGAACATTCGAAAATGTAATCCACGGTACTCTAAGCCCGAAGGAAAACAATGGAATGGGATTGTCAAACTTGAAATAGCCTGGATTGTAATTCTCTTCGATCAGGTTTAATCTGGAATTTCACAATCAACAATAAGTTATTTCTGGTCGGGCCAGGCCGTTGAGAGTTGAGTAACTTGATCATCCAACGGTGTATGTGAGTCTCTCTCACTCTCTCCCTTTCTATTTCTTTCTTTCTCTCTTTGTTTGTGTGTGCGTGAGAGTATAATGTGTGTGTGTGTGTGGAAGTCGTCCACAAGTCAAGAAAAAGTGCACTCGTATATGTCAATAGAATGGATATATTATACGAAATGTACAGTATCGTATATCTATTATTGCCGATCTTGCCAATCGGTTTCACGATCATCAGCGGTAGCCCGGCTACCTCCGATGAGTGCTTATCAAAGGAAGACCGACTGCATCTGATGAGCGCAGAGTTACATAATCGGATCGTTACCTAACGCTCCATTGAATCTCCCAAGCGCGAAACCAATTGGTAAGATCTGTCGTAATAGATATATAATACTGTACACTTCGGAGAGAGAGAGAGAAAGAGAGAGACAGACAGAGATAGATAGATAGATAGATAGATAGATAGATAGATAGATAGATAGATAGATAGATAGATAGATAGATAGATCTTTATCGTTATGTTTTATCCTTTATTTGCTTCAGTCATTTGATTCTGCCTTCAAGAATTTTTGACGAACGAATCAATCCCATTAGTTTTTTTTGTTTTTTTTTTTCAAGCCTGGTACTCATTCTATCGGGGGGGGGGGGGTCGCCGAACCACTAACTTACGTGCTTGGAAACACACCAATACCAGTTGTAAAGTGGTGGGGGGAGAAACACACACACCATAGGTATACATACGACGGGCTTGTTTCAGCTTCTGTCTACCAAATCCACTCACAAGATTGGCCCACAGCTCTTTAATACTCTGCCACAAACTTAACAAACCTACCCAATGTGCATGCGGATTTCTTCAAAAAGGAACTGGACATTCTCCTATCCCCGATACAACACAACCAACGTCTCGACTTGAAGTACAGGTGAGGGCAGCAGTGTCGAACTCCCTCATACACAAATGGGCCAACAACCAGGGTAAAATAATATGCAGGAATGGTGATATAAAATCCCACCACCCTGAAGAAATCAGCCAATAAGGAAAGCTGTAAAAAAAGATACAAATTCACGTGGTACTTCAGCATGACTACAGCCGCATGGCTGAAACGAATAAAATAAAAAAAAGATATATATATATATATATATATATATATATATATATATGTATATTTATATATGTATATATATATATATATTAGAAATATAATATTTCTAAATCTCTCAGTAATTGTGTCAAGGCCGACAGGAAGCGGTCCAGCTTCCTAGGGCTAAACAGCAGTAGTGTATTCCCTTATTGGGATTATCACATTAAGTTGACAATATACTACAACTTTATATGTATATATACATATATATATATATATAATAATATTAGGGACAAAATCCAAAATTACAGGTAAAAACTCAATTAAAATCAATTTATAAAAAATTAAAATTAAATTGAGCTTTATAGATAAAATATATATAAAATATATAGTTTTAGGGAAAATTTTCCCTAAAACTATATATATATATATATATATAGGTGAGAAAGTTGGTATGTGAAAGCACGTGGTTGGATGTATAAAAGATAATAAGAGTGAAAGAACTACAGAAGGCTTGTGTTACATGGTTAAAGTATATATTTAAATTATGTCAGAAAAATGTTATAAAATCTTTTTGGTATATAAACATTGTATTTTGAGAAATAACCGGTTTCGTGTTGTCTTTTCAAATTTCTCTACTTCATTGTAACGTGTTATATATATATATATATATATTTTTTTTTTTTCAGCATGGCTATATTTGACTGAAATGTCTTCGATCTGGTCTAAATCGGGAATAAACTGCAAAAACAAATAATTGTCACACAAAAAAAAAATAATGGCATCACTATAAATAAAACGCTGGCACATTGTATAATGTAATCCATGATGCACTATACCCGAACAGAAAAACAACAGAGTTGATTATGGCTGGAATGCTTTTGATCATAGGTCTGGTCAATGAGGGCTGACTCACAGTTGAACTACTACTACTACTACTACTACTACTACTACTACTACTACTACTACTACTACTACTACTACTACTACTACAACTACTACTACGGCTACTGCTACCGAAAATAATTGTAGTTTCAAAAACGAAAAAAGTAAACAATAAAATTACATTAAGCGACTACAACTGCAGTTACTACTACTACTACTACTACCACCAACAATCGCAACAATAACTATAACAACCACTACCACAATTTCTAGTATGAAAATGCTAACAACAGCAACAACAACAAAAATTTCAAGAACAAGAAGAACAACAAGTAAATTTGACAGCAAGTGTTATGATTGATTGCTAAAAGCTATTTTTATATTGGCGAGATTAGAGACGATATTATAATGAACATGGTGCTTGGTCAGTGGAACGAGATTAGGCAAGCTTTAACAGGAACTTCTTCTTTATAATTGAACTGCAGAAATCAATAGTTCTATTATCATTATTATTTTATTTCATTTTATTTTATCTTATTTCATTTTATTTTATCTTATTTCATTCTATTTACTTATTTCATTTTTTTTTTTCTTTTCCACTCTCTTCTTCGTTTCGAAATCATTATTACAGCAGTCAACTTTTTATTTTTTTTATTTCTTTAAGAGAGGGCACAAGTGGTAAAGAGTTGCATAAGAGGATTTGTTATTATTATTATTATTATTATTATTATTATTATTATTATTATTATTATTATTATTATTATTATTATTATTATTACTATTATTATTATTATTATTATTATTATTATTATTATTCAGTCGTTTTATTTTTATAACGTGCTTTCACTTCACTACCGAGCGCAGCTCTGTGTGCCTTGGGTACGTGCTGTGATTTGCTGTGATGCTCTTATGGTTACTGTATTGAAAGTGTTTTGCGTAGGATGTGTGCAGTGCCCAGTAGTGCAATATTCTGTATGTTATTATTATTATTATTATTATTATTATTATTATTATTATTATTATTATTATTATTAAAACGAAGGCAGAATCGTTAGAACGCCGGGCAAAATGCTTAGGGGCATTTTATCCGACTTTACATTCTGAATTCAAATTACGCCGAGGTCGA
Organism: Octopus bimaculoides; assembly: GCF_046866305.1. Lineage (NCBI taxonomy): Eukaryota > Metazoa > Mollusca > Cephalopoda > Octopoda > Octopodidae > Octopus > Octopus bimaculoides. The sequence goes on from NC_142928.1 coordinate 167,093,855, forward strand.
CTTTGACTTTCATCCTTTCGAAGTCCATAAAATGAGTACTAGTTGAGTACTTGGGTTGACGTAATCGACTTACTCCTCCTCCTCCTCCTCCTCCTAAAATGCTGGTCTTGTGCCAAAATTTGAAAGCATTGTTGATATTAGTATCAGTTTTACAAGCACTAAAATGGAAATGTTCCCACCAGCGCTGGTAAACAAAACATATGAACTGGCTCAAGCGAAATAAAATTATATTTGAGTGTAGGAAGCCAGCAGTAATAATGCTTCCTGACATCGTGGCAGAACGAGCAAAAGAAAAAAAAAGAACAAGCAGTCTATTTCAGTTATGTTTCCCTAAGGACCAGGCGAACGTACCACAGTTATCAAGTGGAGAAGGCGGCTCTAAATGATGTGGCCCTCATGCAAAGTGCAGGACAGTTTGCCAGCATCGAGCTCCTCTTCAAAACATTATGCGAAAACATTATGTGGTACCCAGTTGGAGTGAAGAGTGTGTCTTATACTGACGTACCTCTCATGAACTGTCAAGCTTAAGATATTGAGTGTTCATCAGGCGGGAATATTTGGTGGATCTAGGCTTGCGTTCTCCTCTAGGATCTGGACACACTCCTTGGGGTCAAACACAGCAACAAAGAAGTTATCCGAGCTTCTGCTCCAGGTGAAGTCTGAGATCATTGGGAAAATCTCAGACTTTATACAGCTGCCCAACAGGGTCGAGCTACATGTAATCATAGAAGATGAAAAAAGAACAGTATACGATCGTTGTAGGGCCACAATCCACCTAAGAGCTTTCTGTTACCCAAAAATAGGAGGCGTAAAGCCACCGCTACAACAAACACCGCGTCCTCAACAACAGCCACAACAAACACAATATGCCACACCCGCAACAGGGTCAACAACATAGCAGCTGAGACAACAACAGCCCCAACAGCACTATCATCACCACTTTTACTACAATCAACAAGAAAAATAACAAAAAGAACCGTTAATAAAACCCCCCAGAACGTCTCTCAATCCAGTTTACCCTCTCCTCGCCCATCATGCACGCTCTCACATACATATGCTCACAGTCAAACACACACACATCTACATCGGAGACAGATTTCGTAGAAACTGGTGCCTCTTCGTCTCGAAGTGAAGATGAAGGGGAACACAAAAACAGGCATACGAGGAAAACGTTATCCAACACCAATACATGCCCCAGAAAATGCAGCGAACTCAACTCTCAAATACAGACACAACCCATAGCATCTACCTCCTACACCACAACCCCCAACACAAATATCGCCACCACGAAAACAACCACAACCACAATTAACCACAAACGGAAATTGTAAACAAGAACAACAATTAGTAAGAGTGACACAAAACTTCGTGCAAGCGAAAAGTGCCAATACTAATGATCCTCATATAACGAAGTGAGAATATTGAGATAAAGGGATAGGTCTTTAATACCAGCACCTTAAAAGCACCTGCAACTTTATTAACGGTGCCGATATCATTAGAGAGATATAAAAACATTAGGGAGGTTTCCCCAGCTAAAGCTTACTGGTGGAATTTACATCAATGATTCCTTAATGTAAATCCCAGTTGCCGATCTAGATAGAACACATAGACAGGAACCCGGTTATTGGAAGCTTAACAAGTTGTTCCCAGCGCACAAAGCCTACAAACTTTCGATATGGTCGGCCATCAATATTTGGAGGCTGTCCTCAAGGCAGCCAGTTTCGGTCTCATCTTTAGAGGCGGATCGCCTCAAAACACAGCGGCGTTTGCTCGCTTGGCAGCGTAAATGCACACTTGTCGGAACCATTTCAGATTATGCATTAAATGTCAAGGATGCCCTCTCTCCTCGCTTCTGAATTTACTGACTGCCGGGACATTATTCCGGAAAGTGAAGCTTTTGAAGGGCTTCCCGCCGGGCTATATTGGCATATACAGACGGCGTTACTGTGGTGGTGTCGAGAACCTCGGAAATCGAGGTGATCGGCAACTACCTAAGGGCATAAGTTGACGGGAGTAAAAATTAACCCGGACAAGTCGCTGGTTTGAAACTCGGTACCGTTCAGTAGCGTCATGAGACGCTGGACAAACGGACCGGTGAAACTGCACGGGATCTGGTTTTGCCCAAACCTCCAGGTGGATAGGAACTGGGACAAAATAACGAGCAGTGTGAAAGCTAACCTTCAAAGGTCGGACAGAAGTGGCTAGCACCTATATCGCCTCCGTCAATATTATCACCTGAGCGTCGTGCCTTGTCCCAGTTTGCGACTCACCAGATTGAAGTGTCTGCTCCTCCACTTCTTGCTGCCAAATCCCTCTGTGCGGATGGTTCGGCATGCCGTGGCCGAAAATGCGCAAACATGCACTGAGGTTACGGCATTTGCATACATTTCTAAGTGAACAGGAGTGATCACTCTTTTACAGGCATATCTCTCTGAAGCTCGACTTTTTAAATGAGCTGCAATCTTGGGCCACTTTAGATACTTTTGATTTTGGATTTAAGTACTATAGGATGTAAGATTCCTATGCAACGTAAGCTTCCTTTAAGTACTATAGGATGTAAGCTTCCTGGGCATATAAGCTTCCTGTGCAACGTAAGCTATAGCCTTTCTGAATACTTTAGGATATACACTTTTTGAGGACCATAGACTAGAGGCTTCTGCGCAACATAGAATATATGCTATCAGGACAACACCGTAGGATATAAACCTTCTGAAGACATAGGCTTTATGAAGGCCATACATTAGTTCACTGAACACCGAAGAATATAAAACTTGAGTGCTATAACATGAAAACATTTTGAATGTTGCAGGATAAAAGCTTTTCGTGGATCCAGATTATATAAAGATATAAGTACAAAGGCATCTTAAATTTAGAGGCGATTTTGAAATTTCGGTAAGTACTTCACTCCAGTTGCAGCAGATGAGATGACGTCAAGCTATCTCAACTAACAACATTATAGCGTAGCGCAGATGAGATGACGTCAAGCTATCTCAACAACATTATAGCGTAGTGCAGACGAGATGACGTCAAGCTATCTCAACTAACAACATTATAGCGTAGCGCAGATGAGATGACGTCAAGCTATCTCAACAACATTATAGAGTACCGCAGACGAGATGACGTCAAGCTATCTCAACTAACAACATTATAGCGTAGCGCAGATGAGATGATGTCAAGCTATCTCAACTAACAACACTATAGCGTAGATACGTGTACGTTACAAATAAACAAGGAAACGCTTGTATTCATATAATCTACTAGTGCTAAGTTTATCTCCTTTACTCAATACTTCTCTGTTGCCAGAAACAAATATTTAATTGCCAGATACCCACTTCTTGTATTTGTAGCATTTGCTCATTCTTAAAAACCGCTTCCATATTCTGAAGAGTTACCACCCTTGCTAATGATTCCAGTGCCTCTGTTGCTGCTGCTGTTGTTTTTTTTTATGTATAGTCGTTATTATTTAGACCCTGAGCAACTCTGGCTAAGCAAATTTATGATCAAATGTATTCAAACCATGATCATGCTGTCTGTGCTTTTCTGTGTGCAGAGAACACAAGGCTGCATTATGCTTCCACCGTGTCCATTTTAAAGGTTGTAGGGTGCAGTGTAAGGATGATTTAACTGTTACTTCTAGCAGATCTAGCAACCACATAGAGGTACCCTCGTTGACTCAAAAATGCTGGTAGGTGTTGTAGTTAGGGTATTGGAAGTTGCGTGTGTATCTGTATGTGTGTGTGTACGTTTATGTATATGTGTGTTTACATGGACATTTGAGAATTGGAAAAAGAGAGGGAGAAAGAGAGAGGGGAAGGAGAGAAAGATAGGGAAAGAGAGAGAGGAAAAGAGAGGGAGGGAGATAGAGGGAGAAAGAGGGAGAGAGTAATAGAGTGAGGGAATGGAGGAGGAGTAGGAAATTTAAAAGCAGAAACAGGAATAAACTTGCAGAAGTTAAACACACGCACACACACACACACACACACACACACACACACACACAAGCACACACATACACACGCACATACACGCACGCAAGTACTCACAGAGACACACATATAGACATGCAACCCATACATACACACGATGCTTGTAACACGAAGGAGAAAAAATTAAATAAAGCAGATTAATATTCCATGCACCACCACCACCACCACCACCACTCACTAACCACCAATATCACCATCACCTACAACCCCCACCCCACCACACCACACCCCACCCACCACCTTCATTACCACTGCGGCTCTGTAACCAATCGATCTACTACAATTACAGTCACTACTACCATGTTAACATAAATTAAAATTAATTAATGAAAACATCTCCTCTGTTGTTGTTGTTGTTCTTGCTGTTGTTGTTGTTGTTGTTGTCGTCCTCGTCGTTGCTGGTGCTGTTGTTGTTGTTGTTGCCCTTGTGCGGCTTCTTATTCTTGTTGTTTTCGTTGTTGCTGTTGTTGTTGCACGGCAAAGGCAAACTAACAGTTTGCAAAGAAGCATGGTGGCAATAGAAATTGGTTGGGGAGGGGGTCAAGTTTCTTTTTTGACAGTTTCAATTGCATTCTCTCTGTTCTCCTTGCGGTCGGACTCATGGACATGTATTGGAAAGAACGACAATGCGACACCCACCTTGATACACGCACGTATTTACTGAGAGAGAGAGAGAGAGAGAGAGAGAGAGAGAGAGAGAAAGAGAGAGAGAGAGAAAGAGAGGGAGAGGGAGAGACAGACAGACAGATAGACAGAGACAAAGAGGGAGACAGACAGAAAGAGAGAAAAAAATGCCAATGGTGGTGAGAAGGAAGCATGCTTAAGAGGGGTTAATAGCAGATTGAAGAACTGGTGTTGTTCTTTAGCCCTAAGTCCGCCCCAATGGAGCAGCCTTCCGATCAATGGCGTTCCATTCGTAATCATCGTGCCTTGATTCCAGACTATATTATTCGGAGTAATCTGGTGCTACCCTATCAAGACATGTCCCTTAATTTTTAAAGATCTCAGATCAGTGTTTTCTTAAATTTTTCTCCGCATTAACCCTATTTACTGATTCACTATTTCGATTCCTCACTCATCCTCATCCATCACAATTAAAAATCTTAGTTGTGTACACAGTAGAATTCAGTGCATAGCATTAATAGCTTCACATTAATAGATTTATATAAAGCAGTATTTCTCCATTGGGGTTCATATGACATTTGAGGGTCCATATAAGGCTTTTGGGGAACCATGCAAACAAAACTGTATATTGAAAATCCACAGTAGTATTCTAAGCGTCCATGTGTGAAGGCGCGTAGTTTATTAATTAGGGTATTCGGCTCACGATTTTACGATCATGAGTTCGATTTTCGGCGGCGAATTGTGGCCTTGAGCAAGACACTTTTTTTCACGTTACTTCAGTCCATTCATCTGGAAAAAATGAGAAGTATCTGTACTTCAAAGGGCCAGCTTTGTCACATTCTGTGTCACCCTGAGAACTACGTTCTGAACAACCCTGAGAACTACTTTGAGCCTACGTGTGTCTGTGGAGTGCTCAGCCACTTGCACGTTAATTTCACAAGCAGGTTGATCCGTTGATTGGATCAACTGGAATCCTCGTCGTCATAACCGACGGAATGCCACTTAAGCGTTCATGACAAAAATTTTGATTTAAATTTATTTATTGTAAGAAACAGCTAGGTTTATTACTCTAACTCTTTACAGAGTTCAACATGTTTCTAGCGACTGAAACATGTTCCCTCAAAGAGTGCTATTGCAAGTGTACACAAGTAAATGTGTGATAAATGAGATAGGGATATCGAAAGAAGTATCTGTAAACTAGTTTTTTTAAATCATATGGTTATGGTTATTTTACCAGAATAAAATAGCAATCAAAGCGGTCCATAACTAAAATATGGTTGAGAACGACTGATATAACGACTGATTTAGCTCCCAGTCAACTTTAACTGATTAAATCTATGATGGAAGGCTTTCCAGCTATGGCTGTACCATCTTTTTCTTGTGTTCAGAAAAACCAGAGTGACATTATCCAACAAACGCGTCCTTTTATAAGGCTGTGATGTAAAGAAGATTCAACGGTTCCTTGAGATCGAACGAACACACTGATGGTCCCTCGTTGAATTATTAACAATATATTAACATTAACGTATTTAAATCAACGTTGAGGAAAGTAAATTTAACAAAACCAGTGCATTAATAAAGAATTTTTCAATCTAAAACCCATTTCCCCACTAGATGCCACAAATTACCCACACAAATCCCAAATTAAATCCCTAGACTCATGGAATTTCCACTAATTATAGAATTACGGCATGAGGATTTATTTTGTGATGGATTTTGCTACTACCTCTAACAGGAAGAGCGAACTTCTGTTGACTGAAGTGGAACAAAAGTTATTTGATTGCCTGTAGTTGAATAGTTGAATATTTGTTATTTGGTAAACGATTTGGTAGTCTTTAGAATGTTTGCTTGGGGATTATTTTCAAGATTTTTTTCACTATTATTTGCACCTTGCAAAAACCCCATTCCAACCAAATCTCCCAAACCGTATTATCAAACCACCAAACTATCAAATGCTGCTGTTTTTTTATTGCTTACTCAATTGAAGACGCAAAATTTAATAAAGCTTATGTGTCATGGATGATGCGAATTCCGACGTTTCTGCCAAGGTTCTTTCCTCAAGTAGTAGTAGTAGTAGTAGTAGTAGTAGTAGTAGTAGTAGTAGTAGTAGTAGTAGTTCATAACCAGCTGAGGGTCAGCTTCTTTCCCCGAATGACGTTTTACAATTGCCCCTTCTTTTTATAGTAGTTTTCTGTTCACATTTTCTTATACTATCTCATCCGGCATGTGCCTCCTTTTAGATTTTTGCGTGAACTGAGAACCATCTAGGTCAAAATTTTATAGAAATTACTAAAGTTGGCGAAGAAGTACATAATGAATTTATATTGGAACTTATCGCTTCAATTTTCATATTTGTGCTCCCTAGTCAATCTCCATATCATAATCCCGGCAAATATAGTTTTAAAAATGTGTTTAAAATATAAGTAATGTCTGTCTATTAGCAATTTATATGATTATATGCTGAGCAAACTCTGGGTTATTCAAAAACAGAAATCAGTGAAACGGAAACGGATCGCAGTGGAACTGCATTCAAATATTGATGACTGTAGTAATTAGTTGTGAAACATCTATTGAAACGGCAATCACACACATATATATTTACTACATTAAGATATTGATCACAAATAAAGTTTTACTTTCGACCCTTAAAATTCTGTGAAGTTAACTCTGGTAGTCTGCTGTATCTCATTCCGGTATCATATAGTTGCTATTTGTTATCATTTGCAAATACATATTTTCTCTAACCTATTGCGCCAGCTTTTCATTTCATACAAGGTATTACCTTATATATAAACGATGTGTTGTTTTAATGTCGTCTTATTAATACGAGAATTCCCTACTTCAGTAGTTCTTCAAACGTAAAAATTATGGTTAGCGTCTTCCTTCCTTTTCTGCCACTCTGGCTTTCTAATTTATACTGATTACACTTAGTCTCTTATATTTTTACTTTAATGTACTACCAAAAGCATACGAAACAGGGAGTATGCCTGTCTCGTCGTATGATTTTCGGACTCAGCCCGATTTTTCGGGCGAAATAAGCCGGAAAACCATTGATTAGAAATTATTTGAACAATTATTGTAATTTTCCAAGATTTGATACTTTGTATGTGTTCTTTTAACACTATCAAAATATTGAAGAGTCATCTCTGCAACACTTTCATTCAAGATCCTCTGACTCATTTGCATTGAACGAGAGATCACAAATACAGTTGTACGCATGATTCGGCTTCAGGAAAAACAAGAGGTCACTCTTCTTCTTTCAGTTCTTGTTTAAAGTATCGTAAATGTAGTTAAACATTGACATTTCACCATTCTTTTGTTGTCGCAATAGCATCATAGTTTTAACTGGAATACATAATTAATTACCTAAATCGGAATACATAATTAATTACCTTAATCTGAGTGTCAATGGGCTTCAGTTATTCTGGCAATTTAGAAGTTTATTCGTAAAAAAGATTAGGTTTTCCCACCTCAGCACACTACAGAAACAATTTCCTCATACATCTATGTTTACTACAGGGTGTATATCAGTGATCTGTTGCTTAATCATTTCCTATCGCGATAATCTTACGTGCCTGAAGCTTACTAGCTGGTTATTGATGGTATGCAAGGTGGAGAAACAAAATTGAAGAAGTACAGGAGAGTGAATAAAAGCAAGCAAGATACCCCTGTGTGTGCTTATGAATCTGTGTGTGTGTGTGTGTGTGTGTGTGCAAGTGACTGTTAAACTACGTATTATCCTTAATTAAGCAGACCGTTGATCAAAGGTATTCAAGCCATAGTTATCTCGTCTTTTTCCAACGTACAGAGAACTGGGGACCACGTCATTCAATGTCTTGTCCTAAAGCAAAGAGTGTAATTTGAAAGGGGTTTAGCTTATTTTCTAACAGATCCATCCACAACGAATAGGCTCGTATGTTGGCTTGCGTGTTGGCTTAGTATATACATTTTACTCTTTTACTCTTTTACTTGTTTCAGTCATTTGACTGCGGCCATGCTGAAGCACCGCCTTTTGGTCGAGCAAATCGACCCCAGGACTTATTCTTTGGAAGCCTAGTACTTATTCTATCGGTCTCCTTTGCCGAACCGCTAAGTTACGGGGACGTAAACACACCACCATCGGTTGTCAAGCGATGCTGGGGGGACAAACACAGAGACACAAACATACACACACACACAGACACACACACACACACACACACACATACACACACACACACACACACACACACAAACATATATTTATATACATATATACGACGGTTTCAGTTTCCGTCTACCAAATGCACTCACAAAGCTTTGGTCGGCCCGAGGCTATAGTAGAAGACACTTGCCCAAGGTACCACGCAGTGGGAATGAACCAGGAACCATGTGGTTGGTAGGCAAGTTACTTACCACACAGCCACCTGTGGAAAGCATGTGTGGTGAACAAAAATTCTGAGAGAGATAAGAGAAAGCAAAGGGAAGAAAGACGTCGTATGAAAAGGCGAATAAGACGATGTAGAATGGAAATGGAAAAGAGAGAGAGAGATAAAGACGTAGGGTACGTACGATTGTGAGGTGACAGTAAAAGGGAAATAACTATGGTGTGTTTGAAAATTAGTGGATTCTGGGAAATGGTTTTCAGTACATCCGGTTTTTTTTTCGCTGTCTTAGTTCATGTCATTGATCTATATGAGTTATTTTCACTTAGTTCATTCGGTTTTAAGAAAGTGAGAGAATTTGATCGGTGCGTGTGTGTATGTTAGTATGCGCCTCGTTGTATCTTTGCATGAGTGACTGTTTGTGCAAATGAGTGCATGCGTATATCGTAGTCTGGTACTCTGCTTGTATGTCTTTATGTTAATATGTGATTATGCCTCTATATGTGTGTGTATACGTGCGCACATACAATACATAATCACTGACATAATGATACTGACACACAGACATATATGTTCACATACGTCTCTATCTTTGCATATCTGTATATATGTACATATGTTCTGATTTTGTCTGTGTTTATACCTGTGTGTGTGTGTGTGAGCGTGTGCCTGTGTGTGTGTGTGTGTGTGTGTGTGTGTGTGTGTGTGTGTGTGTGTGTGTGTGTGTGTGTGTGTGAAGAATCTGAGGGAAACCGCAGGAAAAGTCGGAAAAATAAGACAAATAGAAATTAAGTGAATTAAACAAAGATACGTTAACAGAGAGACAGACAGGCAGACAGACAGAGAGGGAGAGAGAGAGAGAGAGAGAGGCAGACAGACAGACAGTGACAGAGAGAGAAAGGCGATAGGTATAACAGAAAAAGGAAGGAGATGAGAGAGGATGGAGATTGAGTGATAATGAGGAAACGAAGAGAGAGAAAAATTAGAGATACAAAGAAGTGTGAGGGAGAAGAGAATGATTGGAATGTGAACGAGCGATAGACAAGAGAGGAAGATGACAGAAAGGGAAAGGAACAGATCGGGAAGAGATAAAGAAGAGAGAAGAGACATAGATTAGACAGACAGGCAGATCGTATAGACAGTTAACGATACTTTCAAATTTTGGCACAAGGCCAGCAAGTAGGGCTAGTCGATTACATCGTTCCAAGAGCTCAACTGGTTCTTATTTAATTAAGTCGACCTCGGCCGAATTTGAACTAAGAACATAAAGACGGACAAAATGTCACTAAACAACTTGCCCAAGGTGCTAACGATTCTGCCAGTTCGCCGCCTTCAGACAGTTTATAATAATAACAATAATCCTTTCTACTATAAGTTCAAGGTCTGAAATTTCGTGGGGTGGGGGCTAGTCGATTACATGACCCCAGTATTCGATTGGTACTTATTTTATCGACCCTGAAAGAATGAAAAGCAAAGTTGGTCTCGGCGGATTTAGACTCAGAACGTAAAGACGGATGAAATACCGGTAAGTGCATTGTTCGGCATGCTAATGATTCTGCCGGCTCAACGCCTTAGAGACACTTAATAATTATGATAATCCTTCCTACTATAGGCACAATGCCTGAAATTTTGGAAGGAAGGACCAGTCAATTAGATCGACCCCAGTACGCAACTGGTACTTAATTTATCGACCCCGAAAGGAAGAAAGGCAAAGTCAACCTCGGCGGAATATGAACTCACAACGTAAAGACGGGCGAAATACCGCTAAGCATTTCGCCCAGCATGCTTACGATTATGCCAGCTCGCCATCTTAAATAATAATAATAATAATAATAATAATAATAATAACAATAATAATAATAATAATAACAAAAACACCAGGACTTACAAATATATATAACATACAGAAAATTGCACTACTGGGCACAGCACACATCCTACGCAAAACACTTTCAATACAGTAACCATAAGAGCACCACAGCAAACCACAGCACATACCCAAGGCGCACAGAGCTGCGCTCGGTAGTGAAGTGAAAGCACGTTATAAAAATAAAACTACTGAACAATAATAATAATAATAATAATAATAATAATAATAGATAGATAGATAGATAGATAGATAGATAGATAGATAGATAGATAGATAGATAGATAGGCAGGTAGGTAGACAGATAGAGAGATAGATAGATAGATAGATAGATAGATAGATAGATAGATAGATAGATAGGTAGGTAGGTAGGTAGGTAGGTAGGTAGGTAGGTAGGTAAGTAGGTAGGTAGGTGCGTACGTACGTACGTGGATAGTGAAAAGACCGTCAGTTAAGAGACAGATGGAGACGAGAGATAGCAAAGATTAAAGAAATGGAAGAGAGAGAGAGAGATACAAGATGGCGACCACGATGACGTCATTTTCAACGATGAAGACAAGCGGAGGAATGTTTTTTTTTTTTTTTCCTGCTGTTCGTGTAGTTGTTTTCAGTGTCAATAGTAGAGCGAGGGGTGCATGTGTTGGGTTGAATACTGTCAGTTGTAGTTATAATGGCTGTGATAGCAGGGTTGAAGTTGATGTTTAGAATGGGGCGGAGCCATAGTTACATGTGATGAGGCTGTATAGGGAGGGAGGGAGGGAGGAAGGAATGGTGATGGTAGCACCTGTACTTGTAGTAGTATTGGTGTTGATGTTGGTAGTAGTTAGGTGTGTATTCGTTGCTGAACAATGGTAGTGGTGACAGTTATAGTGGTAGTATTGGTGAGGTTTGTTGGTGGTGATGGAAGTTTGTTCCGATAGTGAAAGTAGATGTGATAGTAGATTTGGTGGTAGTGTGATGGTTCCTGTGGTTGTGGTGTTTGTGGTGCCTGTGGTAGTTACTGGTGACAATGAAAGTAGTTGAGGTAGTATTGGCGGTTGTAGAATGGTGATGCTTGTGATGGTGTTGGTGGTGGTACTGCTGCTGCTGCTGCAATTGGTGTTGCTTGTGGTGGCAATGGTGTTGGTGGTGATTTGTAGTATCAGTTTGTTACCTGAGTCGTGAAGATGGTATGGTCTTGTAGTGGTCATAGTTACATGAGTATTAGTTGTAAAGGACGTGGTGGTGGTGGTGGTTCTCATTGTCGTGGTCGTGGCTGTCGTAGTTGCTAATAAAATACGGTGATTGCAGCAGGTAAGAATCTACATAGTTACACAAACAGTGTATGTAGTTGTAGCAGTGGTGACAAAAAATAGCTTTGGTAGTAGTAGTAGTAGTAGCAGTAGCAGCAGCAGCAGCAGCAGCAACAGCAGTAGTAGTAGTAGTAGTAGTAGTAGTAGTAGTAGTAGTAGTAGTAGTAGTAGTAGTGCTGGGTGGTTATAGTTAAGACGACGAGTAACTGTGGAGGTAATAGTGGTTGTTGGTAGGAATGATAAAAGTAGTATTGGTCACGTTGCTAAGCTCATTAGAGGTGATGGTTAAGGGTGTTGATGAGAGAAGTAGTTTGTTAGCGTAGTGGCAGCGATGGCGTTGGCGGTGATCATAATTATATAAGTTTGTAGTTGTAAGAATGGTAGTTGATGCTCATTTGGCACCCATGACGATAGTTGTAGTTGTAGCTACCCTTGTAGTGATTATAGTTACACGAGTGGTGGTTGTAGTGGTAGTAGAGTTTGTGCAGATAGTGACGGTGGTCTAAGTTAAATGAGTAAGGTGTTTGTGGAAGTGGTTGGTGTTATTTCTTATTTCTTTATTGCCCACAAGAGGCTAGCTAAACATAGAGGGGACAAACAAGGATAGACAAATGGATTAAGTCGATTACATCGACCCCAGTGCGTAAGTGGTACTTAATTTATCGACCCCCGAAAGGATGAAAGGCAAAGTCGACCTCGGCGGAATTTTAGCTCTGATCAAGTAGTCTGAGGGTGCGCTGGTAATCGGCCGAACGACTGGGTGCAACCCTCAGACCTAACGAATCGTCCTAAAGGGTTCAGTGTAACAGTCTATACACGTTGCATTCTCTCCACTGTCGAGTCTATTTCTGTACGCCTGCAGATTCAGGGGTGGCCACATTGAAGGTGAACAAAGTAGACTTGGTCAGGGTGCATGTGTATGTGTTTTCATGTTTGTCTGGGATTTTTTAGAAGCCGGTTTTGCTTTGCTCAGGTATCGTATATAAATCTGTTTTTAGGAAGAGATTTTTCTTATAGTGCCAGGGACTACTGAAGTCTGAAGTTTGGTGTAGTTATAACCTGCGCCACTCGTACGTCCAAATGAGTTTTCATTTTTTGCATTTTTGTTTTGTTGAGTAGATGGTCATCAGGTGTAATGCGTAGCGCGTTGTTTTATGTGCTTCATCGTGAGAAGATTGGGGCCCGAACAGGACTAGCAGAGTTTACGATGGATCTACAGCTTGTAAACCATTTTTATTGCTTCTCCTTGTTCAATAAATGTGATGCCTTAAGTATGTTTGAGCTGTGCTTTATTTTACTTCGTGTGTACTTTCTGTTGTAAAGGAGTTATATTTTTGATAAGTTTATCTTCAACATGTAGAAATTTTCTCTGTTGTTGAGTGTAAAGTTTCTGTTGGTTTTGCTGGTAAGAAGGAAGACAGACAACTTAGTGGTTGCTACTTTAAGATTGTTATTATAGATTTACATTATTTATATATTGCTGGAGTAGTTGTACAGTAGGAATGGTGAGAGGATATGAGCGTGATATCATTTGTGCATGAAGCTGTATATGTTCTGATAAAGGAGTGAGAAGATTGTGAAGGTATGTTTGAAAAGCATAGAAGGGAGGACGAATATATCTGGTAATCCATTCAAGAAACTGCAAGATCTGAAAGTATGGCTATTTACGCTACACAGGCTCGCTAACTTCCAGTCAGTGTTTGCATTGTTCTTAAAGTGATGTTGAGTATTTTTCTCGCAGATGTCTTGGAATGGGATCAAAATCTTGCTGATGAAAATAGTAGTTGGAAAGGTACGCAACCAGCATGTATTTTCTGTTAGGTTTGTGAATATTGCGGTGAGAGAAGATTTGTGAGTTACCGGTAATAAAAATCAGCCGCTTTTCTATAATTTTTGAAAAGGTAAATACAAGAGTGACGAGTATGTTATGGTACTTTCCTTTGAATTTTTGCTAGGCTTTAGAATTGTTGTTATTTCACTCAGCTTTTTAATTCTGGAAATTTGGCAATATTAGTGAATACATTAATTCCTTCATGTTTTAGAATTGAATTTACAATTTTGAGAGAGACTGAAAGTTTTTAGTTTTTAGTTTGTCCTTCTTGATTTTGCATGATTTCTGAAAGGAATGAGTTAAAATCATAATCCATGCGGAAGATGCGACCAATTTTTAGGAAATGAGATAATTTAGTTTGCTTGGTGTTTCTGTGTAGTTATATTAGGTGAGAGATGGGAGACATCGTGGGCAGTAATGCTGTTGTTGATGTTACTAATTATTTTATATAATATTTTAGTTTGTTTTATGGCTTATATTGAATACAAATGTTTGCCACATTTTCGAGGGAGTTTCTTCTCATACTTTCTTGTTTAGTTGTTTGATGTTTTATCCTTTCACATTTACTTGTTTCAGTCATTAGACTGTGGCCATGCTGGGGTACCGCCTTCTAGAATGTTTTAGTCGAATGAACCAGACCCAGTATTTATTTTTTTTAAAGCCTGGTACTTATTCTATCGGTTTCTTTTGCCGAATCGCTAAGATACGGGGACGGAAGCACATCAACAGTGGTTATCAAGCAGTGGTGAAGGACAAAGACACACACACACACACACACACACATATATATATATATATATATATATATATATATATATATATATATATATATATATATAACGGGCTTCTTTCAGTTTCCGTCTACCAGATCCACACACAAGGCTCGAGGTTATAGTACAAGACACTGACCCAAGGTGCACGCAGTGGGAGTGAGCTCGGAACTACGTGGTTGGGAAGCAAGCTTTATTTCATGGAATTGGCCATGAAGGCCGTACATAGAGGGGACAGCACAAGATGGGCACAAAAGAAAACAAAACGAATGGCAAAGATGAATTGAATATAATGAAAAAATGGAATGAAGCCGTTCGGCCCCACCTCTGAGCGACTTCATTAAACCTGTTAATGCACCCCACCCCTTTTTTTTTAAACATTAATTAAAATTGCCATTGATAATGCCTTTGTGACAGCTAGTTTCCACTTGTTTAGAAAATGTCTATGCAAGTTCTGGTGTCTTGCAGTACCACCACCTTTTCTTATATGCCTAGCAGTATGGCAGCCACCAGCCAGGCTACCATTTACTTCTGGGGGTATGTCATTTACCCTAACCCTGGAAGCACGTCTCCCAATGTATACAGGTAGAAGCACCACTTCTTCAGTTCTTAATGATGTGGCTGAGTGCAGTCTGGCGGTAGCTATCTTCCGAAACTACACTTCCACTGTTCCGTACTTTCCTCCCCTGGTAAAGTAGGATATCTTTTGCCAGACTGGCCTCAACGCCTTTTCAACTTGTGCCTCCGACACCACTTCTATTTTTCTTGTTGCCACCGCGTATGTCTTGTAAACAATTGTTCTCTCTTTCTTATCCTTTAACACTTCTTTGGGTGGGGGGAACACTTTCACATCGTTTTCGTCCCTTTTAAATATTTCCTTGAACTTGCTCAGCTCTTCCAGACTTGTGTCTTCAATTTTTTCCCTTTGCCGCTGCAGTGTAATTCTTTGTTTTTATTACTGCGTCAATCTTGTTCATACATTTCACCATTTCTTCCTTGTTCAAACATTTCACAATTCAACTAACGATTTGTGAGTGGATGTGGTAGATGGAAACTGTGTGGAAGCCTGTCGTATACAAACACACACATATACACACACATTTATGTATACATGTATGTATGTATGTATGTATGTATGTATGTATGTATATGTATGTCATTGTTCAGTTTTATTTAAAGATTTCTTGTCAATAGAGAAAGAGCCGGTTTCTAACCAAGATCCGAGCCTCCTTCATTGAAATATCATCGTCAACAACAGGGTATTTTTGCTTGTATGTATGTATGTATGTATGTATGTATGTATGTGGTGGAGGCGCAATGGCCTAGTGGTTAAGGCAGCGGACTCGCGGTCATAGGATCGCAGTTTCGATTCCCAGACCGGGCGTTGTGATTGTTTATTGAGCGAAAACACCTAAAGCTCCACGAGGCTCCGGCAGGGGATGGTGGCGAACCCTGCTCTACTCTTCCACTACAACTTTCTCTCACTCTTACTTCCTGTTTCTGTTGTGTCTGTAATTCAAAGGGTCAGCCTTGTCACACTGTGTCTGTGGAGTGCTCAGCCACTTGCACGTTAATTTCACGAGCAGGCTGTTCCGTTGATCGGATCAACTGGAACCCTCGACGTTGTAAGCGACGGAGTGCCAACAACATGTATGTATTTATGTATGTATGTATGTATGTATTATGTATGTATGTATGTATGTATGTGTGTATGTATGTACGTGTGAAGATTTGTATGTTTTGCTTTATGTATGTATTCTCATGCATATAGCTGCATATCTATACATGCTCATATATATTTAAATCATAAACTTCTGGAAAGCTTTACAGATCTTTACAGTTCCAGTGATGGATTGGATCTGTAATGTTTGTATGCATTTACATATACATGTATATGCTTGTCTTTATGTTTGTCTCACACACACCACTTGATAACTGGGGTTGGCTTGTTTACGTTCCTGTAGGCTAGCAGTTCGGCAAAAAGACAGTGATAGAATAAATACCAGATCTTTTTTTTTAATAAGCACTGGGGTTGATTTGTGAAACTAAGACCTTCAAGGCCATGTTGGGGGACCCCTTTGAAGGCAATCCCCCAACATGGCCTCACTTCGATGACTGAAATAAGTAAACAAAAGATATCAACGAGTCATTTTATACAGTTTGGTTCATCTATAATTTTCGGTTATATTACGAAACATCTGTCTTGCTAATTAGAATTGCAACTGATTATCACATCAATGATTTCTCAACAGTTATTATTCCTATTTATCTCTAGAAAATAACAACCTGTCGTAGATTCTTGTCTCAGTCTTAGACCGAAATCTTAATACATGCTTTAACTATTTCGACACTGAATATGTTTAAATATTTATTTGTTTGCATCAGGGATCAAATATCAATAAATCACAATGAGTTAGAAAAATTATGCAGCGTCTCATATTTAATATGCACGGTTGCAAAAATGTCATTTGTTACTATACTAAACATCACTGTTTCTTTATTGATTTTAAAATATTATGAAATATTCTTTTAATTATTTATAAACGTCTATATATTTACGCAATGCTCTGTTGTAGAAATATACTAACAAGCTCACTTGCTATGCTACACTGGTGTAATATTTATAGAATTCATTTGCTTCTTGCAAGATCTTGTACGGACACGACTATTGATAACTAATTAGCAAACTTTATTAATTCACTCAAATATATATGAAACTTTGTTTAACTTCAATCTTTAATTATTTCGAAAATTTGCCAACTTAAACCATAAAATATGTAGTCATACAACTAACCCCCACTCCCCAAAATTACTGGCCTAGTACCAAAATTTGAAATCGTTTTTATTACTATTACTTTTATTGTGATATTTTTATTATTACTATTACCTTTTATTGTGATATTATTATCAGGTCTGTAAGGGTGGCACACATGGTAACGTGCTGAACTGTTGATTAAAGACCGAGCTCAAATACTGCAAGTTTACTCCGACAGTTTCATTTTAATCCAACCTTGATCTGCAGAAAATATTTACTATATTCAGTTCTATAGACTATAGCTGGTCCAACACATTTATGCGTCTGTGCAGGTAGGTGTCAATTATATTATGCAATAAAAATTCATGCAGGATCAAGAGGTAACGTAGTGGGCAGAGACATCAACAGCAGGATTTAGTATATAGGGTAAATACCTGTTATATAAATGTTTTATGACATTGTCCCCTTTCTTACGCCTAATCTATTCCATCCGGTGCAGTCTATATATCTTAGTGGACATTCTGTTCGAGCTGTGGATAGTTTCCGAAGTCTATACCTTTATTCTTTTACTTGTTTCAGTCATTTGACTGCGGCCATGCTGGAGCACCACCTTTAGTCGAGCAAATCGACCCCAGGACTTATTCTTTGTAAGCCTAGTAATTATTCTATCGGTCTCTTTTTGCCGAAACGCTAAGTTACGGGGACGTAAACACACCAGCATCGGTTGTCAAGCGATGGTGGGGGGGACAAACACAGACACACAAACACACAAACACACACATATATATATATATATATATATATATATATATATGTATATATATATATATATATATATATATATATATATATATATATATATATATATATATATATATACATACATACACGACGGGTTTCTTTCAGTTTCCGTCTACCAAATCCACTCACAAGGCTTTGGTCGGCCCGAGGCTATAGTAGAAGACACTTGCCCAAGGTGCCACGCAGTGGGACTGAACCCGGATACATGTGGTTGGTAAGCAAGCTACTTACCACACAGCCATTCCTGCGCCTTTGTACATCTCCAAAATATGGGGATGTTTTTTCTTTTCTATCAATCCCTACCTGTCGAACACGGCTTTCATATATTTAAACGTGACAATCAAGAAGTTATTAAATGATTTTTACACTTTTGTAGAATGTCGTAAGTCCATTGCATGAATCATTTCTTCGACAGATTTTCTCTTTAAAATAATCAACCTCGGACATTCTGACTTTGAGACACTTGAAGTGCTTTGTAACAGTTTTATTTATCGTACATTCAGCAAAAAGGTACTACGAGAAGGACAATGAACAATTCCAGATGCAGGATGTTTTAATAGCGACTTTTGCGGTAACATTCGACATTCACATTGACAGCCTTAAAAGAACGGAGTTGAATTGGTTTAACTGCACATCATTTTCTAATTGACAAGACCTGTAATCAAAGCATTCTAACCATGAGCATCTTTATTCTTGGTTTAATGTTTCTAGGATTCCATTATCTAATGTTTTTTTTATCTTATTTTGGTAATACTTATTTAGACTTATGTTCTCCCGCATTGTGAGACCCATAATGCACCAATCTTTTTGCAGTGTATTCGTTCAATCGTGGTCTTTTTGGCTGTTGCCCAACTGGCCGTCAATCATTTGAAATCTTCCAGGAACGCCGACTCCCAGTATTTCTTAGGAGCCGGTTGTTATCCTATTTTCTGGAGTCCACGCCATTAGGTAAAGATAAAGTTATCGAGTCATGTCGACTCATAAGGGCCGGATTCCCGGTTTCATGGCGTATGAATTCCACACCAGGACGGAACGCCGATCCTACGCAGAATTACTCATTTTTGCCAGCTGAGTGAACTGGAACAACGTGAAATCAAGAACTCTATGCGTTGTCCGGTTCAGGAATCGAAACCACAATCTAACGATCATGAGTCCAACAACTTAACCACTAAGCCATGTACCTCCTCAAGTCACGTGCCTCCACAGTCCATTCTTTGGTTGCTGAGTGGCTGGCAGATGCAAATTGTGACCACCTATCAAGTGAAATCGATATAGCACTTATTTCTAGTAGATCTAGAAAATAATTAGAGACTTCCACGTTATCTTACTGGAAAAGAAATGAGCATTGATGATGTTGGGAAGTCTTTTAAACGGTGGCTACATCGCTATCATTTTTTTTGGGGGGGTGGGGGGAATTATACGCACGAAGAAGACACCCGAAAAAATATATTCCTTTTGTGTATATCTCGTTCATGTAATGTTTTTTGTTGGTTGGGAGTTAGTATTTTAGATTAACATTTTGGAGATGTGAGTAGGAAAAGCGATCAACCATGCAAAAGTTACTATTTTGTTAAAAATAAGTGCCCTTAAATTTTTTCGAACACAGAGCTCCAACACATGTGAAAGAGAAATTAATACAAAAAAAATCAAAGGAATTAAGGCGAAATTGAAACAAGTTTCGAATTCAGTTTAATCGTAGTTGACCACGTAACGACAATAGTATGGTCATTTAAATCCGCCGACCGAAATTACTACCTGACATTTGTCACTTAATCTAAAGAAAGTTATATTAATTTGTACATTATTCACGGCCCTTTCAACTTAAATTTGCAAAACAATACCTATTCATATATTTTCTCAGCACATTTTCTCAAAGCTGCAACATTTTTTTACTGTTTTATTGCAACCCCAGCATAACTGCAGCTTTGAAGACAGACAGACAGACAGACAGACAGACAGACAGACAGATAGATAGATAGATAGATAGATAGATAGATAGATAGATAGATAGATAGATAGATAGACGGCGAGCTGGCAGAAACGTTAGCACGCCGGGCGAAATAATTAGCAGTATTTCGTCTGCCGCTACGTTCTGAGTTCAAATTCCGCCGAGGTCGACTTTGCCTTTCATCCTTTCGGGGTCGATAAATTAAGTACCAGTTACGCACTGGGGTCGATGTGATCGACTTAGTCCCTTTGTCTGTCCTTGTTTGTCCCCTCTGTGTTTGGCCCCTTGTGAGCAATAAAGAAACAAGATAGATAGATAGATAGATAGATGGATGGATGAAGAGAAAGATGGATAAAAATTGCTCCACGCAACAGAGCTAGAGAACACACAAAAACATGCTGCGTTTATTTCTTTAAAAGTAAGTCCAGTCTGATAAAATTGTTTTCTCTGATAAAGACATCATTCATAATTATTAAAAGTTTCCACCTTCGAACGCTATATTAACGTAGTTAGTATCTGTCTATCTTAACACAGTTTTCGAGAGTATTGACTCTCTCCTCTATCGGCAGATATAATGGTAAATATAGCGACGTTGCTACTAAATTCCAAAGATATTTCAGAGATGCCTTCAACATGCTTCAAGCATTTGAAAGAAACCTTTTGCACGTAAAACACCTAAAACAAAAAAAAAAAAAAAAAAAAAAGGAAAGAAAAGAATAAAGAAAGAAACTTAGTAGGATATCAGGCGAATGACATTTTGTTTATAACTGAAGGCAGACTAATACTTGATGAAGGCCAAGTGTTTATCATTCTGAACTGATATAAGAAATTCAATACTTTGCTGCCACAGGATAAGTAAAATAATTTCGGCCGCCGTAAAAGTCAGATGATGGTACTGAGAAAGCAAAATGGCACATAAATTATGGCAGAATGATTGAGGTAAAAATAAAGAATGAGCGAGTGTGCTGTGTGTTGTGTGTGTGTGTGTGTGTGTGTGTGTGTGTGTGTGTGTGTGTGTGTGTGTGTGTGTGTGTGTGTGTGTGTGTGTGTGTGTGTGTGTGTGTGATTAGATAAGCTGTTGTATAGCATATATGAGATGCGTTATGTCTAAAAAGATACGTTTACACCTGTAAACACCGAGAGCACGACATATACAAACGCACAGACCATCACACCCTTACATACATATGTTGATAATAAATTTGCGTTCGTATGTATCTATCTATCTATCTATCTATCCATCAATCTATCTATCTATCTATCTATCTATCTATATTTGTATGTATGTATGTAGATCTTGTTATGTATTTATGTATGTGTTTATGAGTGTATGCATGTATGTATGTTGATATGTTTATGTGATGTATTTATGTGCGTATATTGTGTGTATGTGGATGCATGTATGATTATTTATAGAGTACAGCTTTACTTGTGAACGTATTATTCAGCCTTGCAAGTAAACTTGTACGTGACAACTCAACCTGCTAAAAATAGCAACCAAACTTTCTTCACGTCACACCTTACAGTCTTAAACGGAAAGAACTCATTACATATTGCCGTCTTAGATACTCCTAAATAATGATGGCCACAAGTGGAACGCTTTTCATTATAGTTTTGTTCGTACAGGTTTTTCCTGGGGCTAAACAACAACCATTACTAGTAACTCGTGAAACTCTACACATGCATTATTGAAAACGCGATTATTTTCGAATTTTAATATGATACAGATTTCCTTTATATTTTGCTTGGAACGATAACATTTTAAAATACATCTACGCTTCAAGACCGTCCTGCTCTTATGTTCCAGATGAAATTCTTTTGAAGTCAACTTTGGCTTTGCGATCGATGAAAGAAAATACCAATCAAGTACCGGAATTGATTTCATCAACTAACACCCTCCCACAAACTTTCTAGCCTCGTAATTATATTTAAAATATTTATTGCCTTTTCATAATGAAAGGTAACAATAATGGGAATGTATTTTTTGTCCCTTTCGGATGCTAGTACTGTAATTTCTGATGTCGTGTTTCTTTCGGGATTCAGCTTTGTTGTTGTTTTTTATATGTTTCTTACTAAATTGTATTATTTGTGTGTTGAGTTAAGCCTTATATGCTGTTGTTAACCATGTAACTTCTATGAACAATGATCTTTTCTGAAGCATTCTGTGTAAGTTTAGTTGAATTGCAGTTAACACATTCACAGCATAAGGGAGTATTAAAAGTCTATTCAGAATTAATTATGCAGTAAGGGAAGAGAGCGTTATTACCCAATGGCAAAGCTTACATAAGATATTTAAATAAATACCGGAAGCAGCTCTGAACCTACATTAGTTTTTTATGATCTCGTCAGCAATGCATCATAACCTTTACAGAAGTTTTTAAATAATGGTAAAGAATGAAATAAACATATAGGATAGTACATTACATAGCGAAAGAATAGAATTGTTCATAGTGTAAAAGTAATACAGAAACTGTTATATTATACTGAGTAGTAATATATTAATTTGGTACTGTGACTTCTTACTTTAGATCGTTTCACAGCCTTTTTACTTCCTTGAAGTGCATTCCAAAGCTCAGAGAAGTACTCTATAAAAATCATTGTCATTATCATTATTATTACTCTCTATTCTCTTTCAAAAAGTTAAGTCTGATGAGCTATTAAATAAAGTACAAAACTGTCTTTAAAATGTTTGTCCATCAGATACCGCTAAAAGGGCTTAAGAAATTTTATCATAAAGAAGATTGAGTTGAAACGAAATTACCTTACGATTTCCTATAAAGAGGTCCTTATAATAATCCTTCCTTGTTAGCTACAGATGCCGGAATTTCGAATATGAGGTCCATGTATAAGATTACGTTTATAGAATTACGAACAAAAATTAATCAAAAATGTGTGTGCTTAAAATCACTTCTCAACGAACCCTTAGCGACCTCTTGTGACATTTTGCGGAATGTTTCGGGGAGCACAGGTTGCGAAAGCTGCTCGAGATTAATGGCGAGCCGATAATATAGTGTGTTGATACCATATAATGGAATTAACAGAATAAAACAAACGGTGGTTATCAATTAAGTATTCAAGTATTTTAGTAGACAAAATTATACAAAAGAGAAGTGAATTCAAAACGATAAATTTAGCAAACACGACAACCTATACAATCTAAAATATCACACATAAAGTATATCATATAAACCAATTGCAACATTTTATAAAACTACTTTATTAACTAGAACATACCATGAATTATATCTAAGCTTAAAATAGCACTAACAGTACGTTACCAGAACACGGAATTTAAACATTATCACCAGCAAGAACAAAAACCATGAACTTCTTCTTAGCTGTTGAATGAACTTTAAATGACTAATGCAATTTACGAATTTAGATGTAAACATGAAAGTAGTAAACTTCCAGACTTTATTATTTACTTGAACATAAAAGTAGTCTGCTTTTCCTTTGATATGTAGAACAGTACAACTACATCTAGCAATCTGCTAACCTCTATATTGTCTAACGTTTTGCTCTTCTATTGGCTGAACATCAAATAGAAAAACTATGACCGACAAGTTAGATATTAAAGACTAAGATTACATACAACTATCTGTATATCTGTTGGCCACCTCCGTAAAATTAGCGCTATGCACTGGGGAAACTAAATCTGATATCCGGTTTCTGTTTACGGTTCTAGCTGTTTCTCTTCACTTCAGTGCTTGTCTTTGGGTAATGCACTCACAACTCTACCCATTTAGGCCACACTTAATGTCAATAGACATAATCATTCAGTGATAGGCAAATAACGTAAATTACAAATTATTGTCGAAAATACAGACGTTTGATGTTTTAAGTTTAGTCCATAAACTTTTTGTTATATCAGGTGTGAAAGTTGGTTCACTGAAAGGAGACTGACAGCAGTTCTCTGCTCTGTAGCGTTTAGCTTATATATTATAGCACAATGTCGTTACAATACCGTAGCCTATTGAATTAGTCTCGGTACATAGCTGCTACGTATTTTATCGATAATGCGATGAGAACAAAAATCAAAGTCGACTTTGGTGGTGTTTTGGCACAAAAAACAAAGAGAGGTATTAATATTGCTTCTAATTTAAACACAAGGCCAGTAATTTTGTGAGTAAGGAGGGCTAGTTAATTCATCTATTCCCGTATTTGAGTAATACTTTATTTTATCGAATCTAGAAGGATGACAGGCAAGATTAATCTCGGTGGCAAGTAATAATATATTACAGCTCGGCACACCATTCTTTTTTTCCATTGCTTTTCGTGTCCATTAGATTAATAAATTTATATCAATAGAAGGCCGCAGATTTGTAGAAAAGGTATATAGTCCATTTAATTCATTTCCATACGTCTTGCACTTATTTCATTGACCCAAAGTAAAAAACAAACTTAATCTCAGTAAGCTTTGAACTCATTTGCCAACTAGAATAATTATTACACTGTTTGAACTGTAGTAAACGATTTTATATGTGTTTATATATGATCAAATGTTTACTCTTAGTGATGGAATGTAAGGCAGCATCAAAATATGTGGATTTTAATCTTTAATGAGATCTTTTTTTATCAATTGGTTTCATTAACAGGTACCTAAGCTGATCGAGTGACTGAAATACCTACTTATTATATTAATGTGTAATTGGCTTAGTATTCCACAAATATGTTTATTTCTAACGAAATCCTTAGGTAGAATCAGCACATGTGTAGTCTGTAACGAAGCTGGTCCTTTGATTTACAGTTACAGTTCATGCAAAAGGTTTTCACACAGTTTTCCGTCTACACATTTTCATTCACACATTTTCGATCGATCTGATGCTATAATACATGAAGCTTGCCATAGATGTTACACAGTAACATCGAACCCGAGACTCCATGACTGCGAATCGAGATTCTTTCCTTAACCACTAGACCCAACTTACGACCAACAAAATCAAACATACTTTTGCACTACATATACAATGTGTGTGTGTGTGTGTGTGTGTGTGTGTGTGTGTGTGCGTGCGTGTGTGCGCGTGTGTGCGTGTGTGTGTGTGTGTGTGTCTGTGTGTGTGTCTGTGTGTGTGTGTGTGTGTGTGTGTGTATGCGTGCGCGTGTATAATGTATATATATATATATTATTTTTACAAGGAAATGAATGACAATAACTTAGAAGTTTTGGTTTAGTTGCCTTCGCCAGGTTGTCGAAGGGTAAACCAAAACTTCGAAGTTACTTCCAACCTTTAGATTTAACGTAAGAAGCGCCGCTCTTCCACCACATATCTCTGTGAGCACACTCATACACACACACACACACACACACACACACACACACACACACACACTCGTACTCGCACACACGCTCATGGTAATTAGGATGTTCTCAGTAGTACTACTGCTGCTGCTAAGAACGGGAGCATTCAATACATTTCTAAAAGTGAAAATTTATTATGGGGATCGAAAGGATCACTACAATACAGTGACAAGTAGTTTCATTCCTGGGTGGAAGGATTTAACAAATCTATTTTATTCCAGTAATATTAACACCAAAGTTGGATTGCGGAGATACACTGAATATGCAATGTATTGATCAGCATAGAGATGTGTCTAATGTTCCTCCTCATATAACCATTACTGCTGCTTCTTCTGCCAGTAGTTATGCATCTGGACTGATGCATCGTAGTGTGAAGTATTCAGCCGGAACTAATCACTACCAGTTTTCCTTTTCTCCATAGCTCCATATCTTTATAACTTCAGAGTTTAGTTTATCCAGCAAGGACCTCTTCTTGCTTTCAATATTTCGTTCCACAATAAGGCGGTGAGCTGATAAAATCGTTAGCACCCGGACAAAATGTTTAACGGCTTTTCTTCCGTCTTTACGTTCTCACTGCAAATGCCCTCGAGATTGGCTTTGCCATTCATTCTTTCGGAGTCAATAAAATGAATAGTAGTTGAACACGGGGGTCGATGTAACTGACTTACCCCATCCCCCGAACTTGCAGGTCTTTTGCCAAAATTTGAAACCAATATTTCGTTCTACAATAAGGCAGTAAACATGTAGAATCGTTACCGAACAAAATGTTTAGTTGTACAAAATGTTTAGCGGTATTTCTTCCGACTTTAAGTTCTGTGTTCAAATTCTGCCGGGGTCAACTTTAGCTTTCATCCTTTGAGGGTCGATAAAAGAAGTACCAGTTAAGCACTATGATTGACGTAAACGACTTACCCAAAATTGCTGGCCTTGTGACGAAATTTAAAACCATTATCTTGTTCTACAATTATGTGCGTTTCGATGATTGTAATTAGCTCTGCAAGGAAGCAACAGAAATCTTTGCATACTGCCAGTCTCTGAGACACGGCCTCTCTCTTTCTCTCTCTCTTTCTCTCTCTCTTTCTTTCTTCTTTCGACTCTTTCTCTCACATACGCATGATTATCAGGCAGACTCAGCGTAGTACAGTGTGTGACAAGAGTGGCCCTTTGTATTATACGTACAGTTCATCAAGCTAGTTTCCATACAGTCTTCATCTACCCAGTGCCACTCAAAAGATGTTGGCCGAGTCGAGATTAAAATGAAACGATTAAACGCCACTGCTTTGACGAAGCTGACTTGGCAATGGACGATATTCTTCTCTACTCTAGGCACAAGGCCCGAACTTTTAGGGAGGGGTCCAGTCGATAAGATCGACCCCAGTATGAAACTGGTACTCGAAAGGATGAAAAGCAAAGTCGACCTCGGCGGAATTTGAACTCAGAACGTAACAGCAGACGAAATACCACTAAGCATTTCGCCCGGCGTGCTACCGTTTCTTATGTCTTTATTGCCCACAAGGGGCTAAACATAGAGGGGACAAACAAGGACAGACAAAGGGTTAAAGTCGACTACACGACCCCAGTGCGTAACTGGAGCTTATTTAATCGACCCCGAAAGAATGAAAGACAAAGTCGACCTCAGCGGAATTTGAACTCAGAACGTAACGGCAGACGAAATACCACTAAGCATTTCGCCCGGCGTGCTACCGTTTCTTATGTCTTTATTGCCCACAAGGGGCTAAACATAGAGGGGACAAACAAGGACAGACAAAGGGTTAAAGTCGACTACACGACCACAGTGCGTAACTGGAGCTTATTTAATCGACCCCGAAAGAATGAAAGACAAAGTCGACCTCAGCGGAATTTGAACTCAGAACGTAACGGCAGACGAAATACCACTAAGCATTTCGCCCGACGTGCTAACGTTTCTGACAGCTCGCCGCCTTAGAGAAAAAATATTTATTTCTTTATTACCCACAGGGGGCTAAGCATAGAGGGGACAAACAAGGACAGACAAAGGGTTAAAGTCGACTACATCGACCCCAGTGCGTAACTGGTAACTTATTTAATTGACCCCGAAAGAATGAAAGGTAAAGTCGACCTCGGCGGAATTTGAACTCAGAGCCTAACGGCAGACGAAATCCCGCTAAGCGTTTCGCCCGGCGTGCTAACGATCCTGCTAGCTCGCCGCCTTAGAGTAAGAAGTATTAAAATGTATTGAAAGGAAAGAGGAATAAGTTAACTACTAAGTTCTCTCCCTTTACATGACATACGTTGTTGTTGTTGGCACTCCGTCGCTTACGACGTCGAGGGTTCCAGTTGATCCGATCAACGGAACAGCCTGCTCGTGAAATTAACGTGCAAGTGGCTGAGCACTCCACAGACACGTGTACCCTTAACGTAGTTCTCGGAGAGATTCAGCGTGACACAGTGTGACAAGGCTGACCCTTTGAATTACAGGCACAACAGAAACAGGAAGTAAGAGTGAGAGAAAGTTGTGGTGAAAGAGTACAGCAGGGTTCGCCACCATCCCCTGCCGGAGCCTCGTGGAGCTTTTAGGTGATTTCGCTCAA
>NC_142928.1:167126961-167161961 GCF_046866305.1 Octopus bimaculoides
CTTCTCCTCCCTCTTTCACCGTTCTCTATCTGTCCCTCTCTCTTCCTCCTTGACTCTCTCGCTGCTCACACGTGACCAGAGGCCATCTTTCTTTCTTTCTTCTCCTTCAGCTACAGGGTTAGCTCGTATTTTTGTCTGTCTCCTGTCAAAGCTTATTTCTCCAGCGTTCACCACTTCACCGCGTTATGGTTTAACAGCCCTTACCGCTTGTTTTCAATGTCCAGTGTTTGTTACCAACTTTGACCCTCCGCAAATCATAAATCTTATTTAATTTGCCTTAAGGGAGCAACTGTTTTGCCGAAGACGCATCTTGTCCTAGTGCTCGAAATGCAGAGTAGATAAAACAGTGGACAACTGATGAAGGGATTGTTCTTTATGTTGCCTGCCTTTTTTCTGTTTGTTTCTTTTGTTGTTCGCAAGAAAAATTCGTTTTCCATGTTGTAATTCATGCTCCCGTTTTTCATATTGTTTACGTTTTTTGACGTCCTGTCATATATGCATGTGTATATGCATATATATGTAAGTATGTACATGTATGTATGCATGTATATATATATGCATATATATATATATATATATATATATATATATATATATATATATTACATTATCATATGATTGAACGCCACGCATCCATTCTCAAGTATGTTTTATCGATATACATATATATATACCAAACCACACCACACACCACCATACCACACCACACCTCATCACCCCACCCCACACACATTAGTACTGACCACTTCCCAGTACCCACACCATCATCTACGGACCTACACATGCACACACGCACACGTCAAGGTCACCAGACCCCTTCCATATGCACGTACACGCTCTCACATACACACGCATGCACACCTTTATTTTGGGATCACCACTACTTTATTATCTCCCCTTCTTCCTGGCTCTCTTGTATGATCCCTCTGTCCGCGATTATTTTGTCTGCTTGTTTATTTCTGTGTTCCTTTCTGACAAAGAGGGTAGGCTCGAAACGTAAAAGACTTTCTTACTTCCCGAGCGTTAAATTGATACATCTGTTTGTTGTATGCACCCGTCTTCCTCTTTTTGTTTTGTTTTTTTTGTTGTTTTTTTTTGTAAATTCTCATATATACATAAATATATATTTCGTTTTTGGATTTGGTTTGCAAGATTATTATTTTTTTTTTTAGTCAAGACTATTGAAAAGCTTGCAAGACGCAACGAAAATTTTAGGAAAATAAAAATAAGAAATAAGTGGAAATCTTACCGGTGAGTGTGTTAAATTTTAACACACTCCGTGTTTTTCTCCTTGTCTCCGTATTCTTTCTGTTGAAGAGCGTAGCTCGAAACGTCAAAGACTTTCCGTATTCCCGAGCGTCATACTAATACATTCTTTTGTTATTTACACCACCTGTCCTCGTCTGTTGTTGTTTTTTCGTACATTCTCCCATATATATATATATATACATGCATGTATCTGAGGGGGCTATATAGATATATGCTTGCTGTGGGGAGGCTAACTTTCCTCGTTATTGAATAGAAAGTGCTCTGTTGAACAGAAAATGTTCTGTTCATGACTAAGAGTTATCTTGACTCTTACTTCTAGCAACGTTGCTGCTGACTTGCACACTTAGTCACTTTTAGTGATAACTGTATTTGCACCCTTTGGTTTGAAATTGTGTCAAGCTACCTTAATAATAACATTATATATATATATATATATATATATATATATATATATATATATATATATATATATATATATAATATGTATGTATGTATGTATGTATGTGTGTGTATATGACAACCTAATATATATATATATATATATATATATATATGTATGTATGTATGTATATTAGGTTATCCGGAAAGTTTTAAGTTAAATCTTTTAACACTTCATTGAACACACCGGAAACATAACACAGCTAAAACTTTGGCGTTGCTTGAAGTGGTAGTGCATCTCTTCTTTGTTCCTTGCTGAAAATAGATTTATCTTTCATTCCTGTTACCCTTTATTGACATTTGAAATGGATTACCAAAAATTTCATACTCGCGTTGCAACGCTTTTTTTTTTTTTTTTACAAAAAGATACAATGCTTGAAAGACGTGCTAAAACATTTGTGAAGTTTACAGTTATGATGCTGTAGGTGAATCAACTGTTCGAAGGTTGTTTGCACAATTTAAAGCTGGACAGTTTAACTCGGAAGATAACAGTCGCAGTAGAAGCTCTTCAAAATTGGATAAAGATGTTTCGTAGGTAAAAATCGAAGAAAACTTAAATATCAAGACTAGAGAACTTGCAGAGGTGTTGGAAGTTTCTAATAGTACGGCTCATGAACACCTACTGAGGTTAAGATACATTTCTCGCAATAATATATGAACCCTTCACAAACTGTCAGAAAAGAATTGCTTGGACCGGTATTCCGTTTGTGATATGCTTTTGAAATGGAATGAAAGCATAACTTTTTGAAACAAGTTGTGACTAGAGGTGGAAAATGGATTGTGTATGAAAACGTGCGAAAAATATCGTGGAATTTCCGTAAGGATATCTCAAAACAGCAACCAAAGACGAGTATCCATGCCAAAGAAACTATGCTTTGTGTTTAGTGAGATCATGAAGACATTATTTACTATGAGCTTCTCTCACAAAACCAGACCATTAATTTTGATGTGTACTATCGTCAACTGGCTAATTTGAACCAAAAAAATCAAAGAACTGAGGCCGGAGATTGCCAACAGGCAAGGGTATTGTTCGAACAAGACAATACCCGATCTTTGGTTACCCGAACAAAGTTACATCAAAACTTGACTGAGATCTCTTACCCATCCACCATATTCTCTTGACATTGCGTCATCCGACTAACACCTGTTTTTGTCTCTACAGAGCTCATTGCAAGGAAAATATTTAACGATTTAGATGGAGTCAAAATGCATCTAGATAATTTTTTTCAAAACCAGTCAAATTTTATGCTGATGGAATATTTAAATAGCCTGACAGATGGGCAAGGTCATTAACAATAATGGAAATTATTTCATTGAATAAAATTTATTGAAAGGTCAATTATTTATATTCCATTTTGCAAATTAAAAAAACGCTCAGAATTTTCCGGACAACGTAATATATATATATATATATATATATATATATATATATATATATATATATATATATATATATATATATATATTTACAGAGAGTAAGAGAGATGGGGTGAACTTCCTTAATATACAATCAATACAGAAATGTAATTTCGTTTTCAGTTTTGTGCTTTCTGAATATTGTTTTATAGAATTTGAAGGTTATAAATAATTTTTCTGTTTAAAATTGATACTCATTTCATCATTCAGTATGGGCACCAAGAAACATGACGAAAGCCAAATTATGATTATTGTATGTTTGCCATATTTCCTGATCAACTGGTATTTGAGCAGTGAACACAGGAAATATTTCTTTTCGACAGAAACTGAAGAAACAAATGATCTTAGGAGCGAATATTTATCGGGAAAGACCTTAATTACACCTATACTTTTACTATGTCATATGAACTCTATCTACGATCTAGTGAAACGACTCTTAATTTCTAAGGGACAAAAAAAACAGGGCGTTAAAATGCAAAGAGTAGTACAAAATGTGACTAGAGAAAGATAGCCAAGAGTCATGATCTGGATGCAGGGCGGTACCTTGCGCAAGTGTCTTTTACCAATGCCTTGTAAGTGAATTTGTTGATGGCAACCGTGTGGAAGCTCACCATTATCCAGATCTAACCAAAGCCGATTTCTTCTAGAAAAGAGAAGCGGAAGCACGCAGAAGGGGAGATGAGGAAAGAGGAAAATGCACCCCAGTAATGAACTGGCACCTTATTTATCCATCCTGAAAGTATGACTGGTAAAATAGACTACAGTAGGATTTGAACTCAGAGGGTAGAGCACCAGAATGCTCTAACTACAGTGTACGCATGCGTATGTGCGTGCGTACGTGTGTATGTGTTTGTATTTTGGTTATGGGTATAGTCAGGTAGTGGGTAGCGATTTTCTTCACTACTTCAGGGAGTGACGACCCTGCCGGACACGAGTCCCAGGCTCAGCTGGCTCCCGCTGACTGTACCTAGTATGAGCCCCTATCCAGCGTTACGGAAAGGAGACAACTTTCAAAGAAATCCGGAGTGGAGCCCCGTAGGCGGTTTAGTGTTCGACTCGACACTCTTCCAGCAGCTCCTGCAACCAAGGCGGTGCCAAACGTAATGCTCTGCACTCCTTTGGACTACATCAGCAAGGTCGAGAGACGAATCCTGACGATTGGTCTTCCCAGGATCTTCTTACATCTAGCCCAGGCCTGCGCAAAACTGGAGAGGAAACTGGAGAAGACACGAAATGTAAAAACCAGACTGGATTAATTTATGCGCAACTCCATTGTCTCCCGAGACAAAAGGATGTCAACAACAAATAGTTATTTAACAAGCCTGCCTCCTTGAATAGACATCTAATGAAAGATGTTCTTCTTGTGACTATCATGTATATTTATATGTGAAACTTTTAAAGGACTATCAACTTCGGGGTGGGGGTGAGTCAAAACTCTACAGTCAATAGTGCAAGCAGTCGAACAGTGTTCCAAATGGTTCTAATCAAGAAAGAATGGGAATTAACTCTAGAAGGCATAGCTCGACCAACGTTCGACCGTGTTGCAGAACTGAAGTGGTTACATTATTGAAAGTACGTTGGCATTGTGGTATCTGATTACCCAGGTAAAGGTTAAAACACGAACAGTAGCACAAAATGTGGCTGGAGAAGGGTAGCTAGGAGTCATGACCTGTATGTATGCATGTATGTATGTATGTATGTATGTATGTATGTACGTATGTATGTATGTATGTATGCATGCATGTATGTATGTGTGTATGTGTATATGTGTGTATACATATATATATATATATATATATACATATACATATATATATATATATATATATATATATATATATATATATATATATACATATATATATATACACACACAGACTCCTTTTACTCCTCCTCCTTCAACGCTTATTCATCAATTATTTCTCAATCTGTGCATGTGTGAGTATATATATCGATGAATATTTGATGATATATCATATATATATATATATATATATATATATATATATATATATATATATATATATATATATATATGTATGTATATGTATATATATATATATATATATATATATATATATATATATATATATATATATATATATATATATAATATATATATATATATATATATATATATATATATATATATATATATATATATATATATATATATATATATATATATATATATATATATATATATATATATATCTAATGCGGGGCTGTAGCTGTGTGAGTATAGTGAGTGTATGTGTGTTGTGCATGTACGAGTGTGTGTGTGTGTGTATGTGTGTGTTGATATTGATGATGATAATGATGATGATGAGAGAAGTAGGTGGAGGAGAAGCAGTAGGGATGGAAAGAGGGAGGAAGAGAAGGAGAAACAGATGCTTAAACGAAACGAATTGAAGCGTTCTAATCAGGTCGCGGAATTGCTGAGGTAAGTAGATATCATCGAAATACTCATATACAACACACACACACACACACATACACAAACGCAGACACACACAAAACACGCACACACACACACACATACACACGCGTACTCACACATACACACACACACACACACACAACTCACATATCATACGCTAAGTTACATATAAATTAAGATTCACTACTATATATACTTGCACATATAAAATATACCACTCTCCCTCGCTCTTTCACTTTCTCTTTCTCTCTCTCTCTCTCTCTCTCTCTCTCTCTCTCTCTCTCTCTCTCTCTCTCTCTCTCTCTCACACTCACTCTTTCCGTCAGCATGAAACACACACATGCACATACACACTCACACACACACACACACATATTCGTTTATTCTTTCTTTTACTGGTTTGAGTCATATGACTGCGACCATGCTGAAGCACTGCCTTTAGTCAAACTTATTCTATCGGGACCTTATGCCGAACCGCTGAGTTACAGGGACATAAACACGCCAACATCGGTTGTCAGGCGATGGTGGGGGACAAACACAGACACACAAATACCTACCTACCTACATACATACATACATACATACATACATACATATATATATATATATATATATACATACATATATATATATATATATATATATATATACATATATATATATATATATATATATATATATATATATATATATATATATATATACATATATATATGTATATATATATATATATATATATATATATATATATATATATATATATATATATATATATATATACGACGGTCTTCTTTCAGTTTCCACTCACAAGACTTTGGTCAGCCCGAGGTTATAGTAGAAGGCACTTGACCAAGGTGCCACGCAGTGTGACTGAAGCCGGAACCATATGGTTGGGAAGCAACCTTCTTACCACACAGCCACTTCTGCGCCTATTATATGCATATCTGCACACACGCGCGCACACACACACGTGCACATACTCATACGCGCACAATAATATTCTAATACACGTCTAAAATACGCACATGCTATATATGCATATGCTCACTCACACACGCGTGAAACACTCGCATATACACCCACATATATATGCAACCATATACATGTACTTATACATGTGCATATATACATACCCGCACACACGCTCACACACACACACACACACACACTTGTGTGTATACCCATACGCGCACAAAAATGTTCATATACACGTCTATATACGTACATGCACAAGAAAAATGCCGGGTGAAAGGTAAAATACAGAAAAAAATGTGTAAAAATATATAAAGGCGCAGGAGTGGCTGTGTGGTAAGTAGCTTGCTTACCAACTACATGGTTGCGGATTCATTCCTACTGCGTGGCACCTTGGGCAAGTGTTTTCTACTATAGCCTCGGGCCGACCAAAGCCTTGTGAGTGGATTTGGTAGACCGAAACTGAAAGAAGCTCTTTCTCTATTGTCAGGAAATCTTGAAAGAAAACTGAACAATGACATACATACATACACACGCATACATATATGCATACATACATTGTCGATTGCATGGCTTTGAACGTTAAGTTTGAGCTATTGCACCGTTTCTTGGTAGGTCATTATTATTTTGGGCCACTCTGTCCAGTTTATATGTACAGATTTTTGCAACGCAATATCTTAAGTCGAGCTTTGAAAAGTATACGCATGTACGTATATTTACGTCCTCCTATACATACGAACATACATGTACATATGTATGTATGGATGAATGTGTGCATGCATGTATATTCCCTCACATCATATACACATGGCAAAATGAAGACGTTTATACGTTATAAAGCCATTCATACAATGTCTATGACTACGTCAGTGGATGAAATAAAAAGAAAGAAAAATAGATGTAAAAGAAAAGAACAACTAGTAGTAGTAGTAGTAGTAGTAGTAGTAGTAGTAGTAGTAGTACTAGTGGTGGTGGTGGTGGTGGTGGTGGTGGTGGTAGTAGTAGTAGTAGTAGTAGTAGTAGTAGTAGTAGTAGTAGTAGTAGTAGTAGTAGCGGAAGAAGAAGGATAAGGAATATATTTGATGTCTGATCAAGCGTAAGAATATCTAAATGAATGCCTCCTTTCTCCCCCCCCTCTCTTGCACCCCCCCCCCAGACAGATTTTCTCGTTATATCTTCCACACTCTATCTATCTCTCCATCTATTTGTGTTTGTCACTCTATCTCACTCACACTCACTCTCTTTATTCCCCCTCCTCTCTCCTCCCCTACCTTTTCACTCCATCCTCTACTTGAGAACATTTGGATAATATCTCTATGCAGCAGCAATGGCGTCTATGAATTTCATGTATGTTGTCGTGTATGTCAGTATATTTATGAATCAGTGAGTGTTTGTGTGTGCATAAATATATGTGTGTGTGTGTGTGTGTGTATTTGCGAGTGTGTGTGTGTGTTTGTCACTGTGTGTGTGTATGTGGGGCATGTATGTCTGTATAAGTATACGTGTGTGTGTGTGTATATACATATATGTGTGTGTGTGTATTTGTGAGTATGTGTGTGTGTTTCTGAGTGTGTGTGTGTGTATGTGGGGGCATGTATGTCTGTATAAGTATACGTGTGTGTGTGTGTGTGTGTATACATAGACTACAACGCATGCGTGTCGCATTTTTGTATACGCGTTGAAATGATGTCACACATATGCATATATGTAACCCAACATAAATACACGCAATATACGGGCGCGCGCTCGTGTGAAAGTGTATTTGTGTGCATGCAAGTGTATACACACACACACATATGCACACACATAAGTAGGTAATTTGTGGGTGCGCCTGAGAGTGACACAGACACATCTGTACAAGACGGAAGACGGGTGGGAAAGAAATGAAACGAAAGGGATATCAGAAGAGGAGTTCGGAAGAAAGACGTGTAAAGGCAGAAAATAGTCGGCGATGCGTGTGGGCGGTGATTTTGTCGCTAATAAATAGCTTTAATGGTATTCACTACTCATTTAACGGGTCACTATCTAAACATGGTGTTTCGTGGGTGACGAAGTGAGGCGGAGCCCTGACAAACACTGGAGGTTAGGTGATGGTGTTTTATGGCCTGAATCACTGGCCCGTGCATTCTTTTTCTTTGTTTCTTAGTTTTCAGATTTTTATTGTGTATATATATGTGTGTATACAAGCATATATATTCTTTGTATTATATTTATATATATATATATATATATATATATATATATATATATATATATATATATATATATATATATAGATAGATAGATAGATAGATAGATGTGTGTGTGTTTGAGGCTATTGATTACAGTTTTTGTTTTTGTTGTCGTTCATGTAGTCGTCGTTATTATTGCCGTTCATTTTGTGGCCGTCATCGCTGCCGTTGGTCGATGACAGTAAAATAAATAAATTGATAAATATATAAATAAATAAATAAATGAATAAATAAATAAATAAATGAGTACTTCAAAGATGGTGATCAAACGAAAGTGAAGACAATAACAGGAAGAACGAGCAGTGTTAACAACGTTGGTTAATGATGACAATGTTGTCTGGGAGACTCGAGAAACGAACGCGGACTATGATGAGAACAGTGATGACGGTGATTTAGTTGGAAATCAGAAACAGGATAGTAATAGAAATAAAGAAGTAAAGAAGCACATATAAAGATGCATGTACAATCACACGAAGCCTTGTAGCCAATTACATTCACATCCACGAATGTATGAGTGCGTGTATAGTGTATATTGGTACATACATCAGCGTATTAATATATATATAGAGAGAGAGAAAAAGACGGGGTGGGAGAATATTTGTGTATACACATGTACTTATTACTTTAAATATATATATATATATATATATATATATATATATATAGGTTTAGATTTAGATTCAAAAAAATTGAATATGGTACTTATGTTTAGGCACCAGAATATAGTATGGTATGGTATTATATAAAAACCATTCCAAAAACTAGGTGATCAAAAAATCAAAATAAGCAACACGGATTTTAAAGATGGTTGCAGTACGCACGTTTCATGCTACTCCATTTATTTAAGTAATGCGAGCATTACATTAAATGCAATATGTAGACCAATCTTCAGCTGCACGAAAATGCAGAAAATTACAGTAGAATAGACATATTATAATTGTGGCAAAATTTCAAATCCAAGTGGGAAGAAGAGTGGCTATGTCAAGATGGATTTTTATGTATTCTTCCTCCCACTTGAATTTGAAATGTTGCCACAATTATAATATGTCTATTCTACTGTAATTTTCTGCATTTTCGTGCAGCTGAAGAATGGTCTACATATTGCATTTAATGTAATGCTCGCATTACTTAAATAAATGGAGTAGCATGAAACGTGCGTACTGCAACCATCTTTAAAATCCGTGTTGCTTATTTTGATTTTATATATATACATACATATATATATATATATATATATATATATATATATATATATATATATATATGCACACACACACATACACACACACATATCGGTTTTTTTCTTTTACTTGTTTCAGTTATTAGACTGCGGTCATGCTAGGGCTCCACCATGATTTTTGTTTTTTAATCGGGTGAATCGACTCCACTACTTAATTTTTAAGCCTGGTACTTATTCTATCGTGCCCATTTGCCGAACTGTTAAGTTACGGGGACGTAAACACACCAACACTGGCGATGGGGGTGATAAACACAGTCACAAAGAGACACACACACGCACATATATATACATATATATATATATATATATATATATATATATATATATATATATATATATATATATATATATATTTATAAACATAATTAATGGATCAGCAAACATTTGCTTCACCACATACCGAAGTTCAGAAATAGCAGCTAAAAAAGCTGAGACTCCAACAGATAGCATTACTTGTAACTCACAAAGGCAAAAACAAGAAGAAAAAACAATGAAAACTAACCATTCGAAGTTAATCATAGACGCGTAAATTAATTAAATTAATAAATTAATAAACCTTTACCCTTTTAATTGTAATATATATATATATATATATATATATATATATGAAAGAAGGTTTGAAAATGCACTTATTTTTTTAAAATATTTATTTACTTAACCGGTTTCACTTTTTTAGAAAAAGATTATCAAAAGTCTTTGAGAATAATAAAAAATGTTAAAAACAGTCTGAGTATTAAAATGCATATATACATTCTTTGATGATAAAATATATTTAAAGTATAAAGCTTTGTATGAACTTTGTAGTGTTACATACTGATTGTCACACATTCTCTGATATTAAGGTGAAATTGTTAAAAACAGTGTTAAAAACAGTGTATGAAAATACACATGGAAAAATACATATACATATTCTTATACATATTCTTTGACAATCGAATAGAATTGAGAAGGAACTGACCTGGCCTTTTTCTCTTGTGTATATTGAAGGAATGTTTTACTGTCCTAAGAGACAGTATGACTGGCTAGCTGGGGTGGGCTTCTTTCAGTTTCTGTCTACCAAATCCACTCACAAGGCTTTTGTCTGACAGAGGCTATAGTAGAAGATACTTTCCAAGGTAACACGCAATGGGACTGAATCTGGAGCCACGTAATTGGGAAGCAAGCTTCTTACCATAGCCTATATGTATATATATCATCGGCTTTAATTACAAATTACATTTGTATATGTGTCGTGGTACAAAGTTTTAAGATGCTGAGCTTTAAGATTTTTTTAAAAATAACTTTCAAAGCAACAGCAAAATACGAACCAGTCACAATAATTGACCTGATGAAAGTGGCGAAATGGCAGAAACATTAGCACGCCGGACGGAATGCTTAGCAGTATTTCGTCTATCTTTACGTTCTGAGTTGAAATTCCTGCGAGGTCGACTTTGCTTTTCATCCCTTTGGGGTCGATAAATTAATTACCAGTTGCGTATTGGGGTCGATCTAATCGACTGGCCCCGTCCCCCAAGGAGTTTCGGGCCTCGTGCCTAGAGTAGAAAAGAATATTTGATTTAATGAAATATAGCACATAGCTAATATACAAGCAGCTAAAGAGCTAATGGAATGAAAGACATCAATAAGTATATATATATATATATATATATATATATATATATATATATATATATATATATATCTGTATTATTATTCTTTCTCACACAGGTAAAACGTCCGGAATCTAGCGGGAGGCGATTTGCCAATTAAACTGACACCAGCACTTTCTTAGTAATTATGAAGTTAGCAAAAAAAAAAAAGATACTTTACAAATAGGCGCAGGAGTGGCTGTGTGGTAAGTAGCATGCTTACCAACCGCATGGTTCCGGGTTCAGTCCCACTGCGTGGCACCTTGGGCAAGTGTCTACTACTATAGCCTCGGGCCGACCAAAGCCTTGTGAGTGGATTTGGTAGAGGGAAACTGAAAGAAGCCCGTCGTATATATGTATATATATATATGTGTGTGTGTGTGTTTGTGTCTGTGTTTGTCCCCCCACCAACGCCTGACAACCGATGGTGGTGTGTTTACGTCCCCGTAACTTAGCGGTTCGGCAAAAGAGACCGATAGAATAAGTACTAGGCTTCCAAAGAATAAGTCCTGGGGTCGATTTTCTCGACTAAAGGTGGTGCTCCAGCATGGCCGCAGTCAAATGACTGAAACAAGTAAAAGAGTAAAAGAGTAAATACGCACATACCTACACACACTCCTCTACGCACCCACATACACACACATTTATATAATTTTATACTCACGCACATCTACATGTGTGCATGTTTGCTTGTTTGTATGTGTGTGTGTGATTGTGTGTGTGTGTGTGTGTGTGTGTGTGTGTGTGTGTGTGTGTGTGTGTGTGTGTGTGCCTACATAGCTGCGTCTATATGAATATTAATATACGTCTTCTCCGGCTGTCTATCACAGATCGACGTTGACTGTTCTTGCTCAGTAAACATCTCTAGCGTGGAGGCGTGTGGCTTAGTGGTTAGGGTGTCAGCATCACGATCGTAAGATTTTGGTTTCGATTCCTAGACCGAGCGACGCGTTGTGTTCTTGAGCAAAACACTTCATTTCACGTTGCTCCAGTCCACTCAGCTGGCAAAAATGAGTAACGCGATATACTGGTGTCCCGTCCAGCTGGAGAACACATACGCCATTGAAACCAGGAAACCGGGCCCATGAGCCTGGCCAGGCTTTAAAAGGGCGCATTTATTTATTTTGTAATCATCTCTAGCAGGCTCGTATGTTCTTTGTCTGCAGCAGCGATATCTGCTGCAAGTGTAGCTACTTGATGCAACAGAGAAATGATGCCTCTCGTATATTCTTCCATATTCTCTCTGTTCTCCCCCAACGGCTAGAATTACGAGCTTCAGTGACGGTTCCATTCATCGCACCGCATGGCGTTCTCATCTTAGGTCTCTTGAAAGACACCAGAGTTCTTCATATGCCTCTTCAGCACATCCCTATATCACAAGCTTTAGGAGCCTGTCGTCCTCCATCCTGCAAACATGTTCTACCCAACGCAACTGTGATGAGGTAATGAGGGCCTCCACACTAACTGCATCAGTGCAGCGCAGGATCTCTACGTCAGCAATATGATCCTGCCAACTGACATGCAAGATAAAGCGCAGATGACGAAGTCGGACTCACATCAGGG
Organism: Octopus bimaculoides; assembly: GCF_046866305.1. Classification (NCBI taxonomy): domain Eukaryota; kingdom Metazoa; phylum Mollusca; class Cephalopoda; order Octopoda; family Octopodidae; genus Octopus; species Octopus bimaculoides. The sequence goes on from NC_142928.1 coordinate 167,140,159, forward strand.
CCTTGATGTGTGATGGATTCCGTTGCACAGAGAATGCAAAGCCGCAGTGCGGCAATGTACACATTTATCTTCTATTGATATAAGCAAGAGTACATACATACATATATATATATATATATATATATATATATATATATATATATATATAACATTTCAACCGAACCAGTGGCCTGTTCCTGTTATTCTGAACTGGTTTAAATAGACTATTACTACACTTTATGTTCATGTTGAGCAATTTTTCTAAGAACCATTGCCAAAAGAACTTGTATGTATGTATGTATGTATGTGCAGATTTGTATGTTTTATGTATATTTGTATGTTTCATGCATATAGTTACATATCTAGACATGCTCATATATATTTAAATGATAAACTTCTGGAAAGTTATACAGATTTTTACAGTTCCAGTGGTGGATTGGATCTGTAATGTTCGAATTAGCTTTCTCGTTTTTGGTTTCGAGAAGCCTAATTTCTCATGATTGATATTTAGGCAGTGTGTTATATATCCCAGGGCCCCAATAATTATAGGTATAAACTTGAACTTGTAATCTGGATAGAGTAACTGGCGATTTCTCAAAATTCAGCATAAGTGTTCTCTTTTCACTGATATTCGGCTTTATGTTAACATCCGCTGGGCAGCTAATTTCCACAAATGTGCATAGTTTCTCTCCTCTATCTCAAATGGTTATTCAGTTTCAATTCAAGATTTCTTGACAATAGAGAAAGTGCCAGTTTCTAACCTAGATCCAAGGCTCCCTCATTGGAATTTCAACATCAACAACAGGGTATGTATGTCTGTATGTATGTATGTGTGTATGTATGTATGTATTATGTATATGTGCAGATTTGTATGTTTTTTCGCGTATATCTTCCCCTGCTTATACTTTGCTTATCTAGACATGCTCATATATACTTAAATGATAAAATTCTGGAACGTTTTACAAATTTTTACAGTTCCAGTGTTGTCTTGGATCTATAGTCTTCGAACCAGCTTTGTCGTTTCTGGTTTTGAGTAGCCTAATTTCTCAAGATTGGTATTCAGGAAGTGTGTATATATGTCATTTAATTTTACTTCAAGATGTCTAGTCAATAGAGTAAAAGCCAGTTTCTAACCTAGATCCAAGGCTCCTTCATTGGAATTTCAACATTAACAACGGGGTAATTTTGTATGCATGTATGTATGTATGTATGTATGTATGTATGTATGTATGTATGTATGCATGTATGTATGTATGTATGTATGTATGTATGTGTGTATGTATGTATGTATGTATGTATGTATGCGTGCAGATTTATATGTTTTGTTTTGTGTATGTATGTATGTACGTATGTATGTATGTATTATGTATGTATGTATGCATGTATGTATGCATGAATGGATGGATGTATGAAGAGAGGCAGACACAGGGTCAGACAGTGATGTGTTTGTAGTACGAAGAACGAACAAATATAGTAAACAAAAACAAAAAGAAATCAACATGGCATCAATGAACTAAAACTATTTTATTTTCAATTTTCTCGTTCTACTGCAACAATATTTATGAAATATTAAAACAATGTGACACTAGAACAGAAAAAATATAATAACAGAAATAACAGAAATATTTTAAGACAAATTTTATTCTCTGGCTGAAATTGTTTGGAACAAAGTTTATATGTTAGAAGTTTCAGATGTGTTAAATTTGAAAAGAAAATGTAATTAGAAACACAAGAATTTTGAAATAGCTTCACGACTACTTTGGGATTTAACCAAAAGTTCACAGACACTAAATTTTGGAAAGAAATACTCTTATGCTGTTACGTTTTGAAAAGATCTTTTTCGTTTCTTTGTTTTTTTTTGTTTTTTGTTTTTTTTCTTGACTCGATATTTATATTGTGTTTCCAATTGAAAATTTAACACGTCTACTTACATACACACTTATATAAAAACTTTATTCATATATGTATATATTCAAGTATGTATTTGTGTGTGTGTGTGTGTGTGTGTGTGTGTGTGCATTAGTTAGGTTTGATGATACTCTAAAGTTTGTGATATGTAAAGTATATTACCATTCTTTCTCGCTCTGTCTCACTGTCTCTGTCTGTCTTTCATTTTCTCTCACCCTCTCATCCTCTCATTATTATGTAAAAAGTGGAAGCGGATTGAAAGAGTCTGGTCGATATACTCATAAAATTTACGCCAAACATAAAATAGATACCTTTATCCAATTGTCTAATTGTTACATTATACATACAGACGTACATGCTATGACTAAAGCCAGAATAACAAAAGAGTACTTTTGTAGACACTGGAAAATATAGAGCTCAGAGCTGTCTGCATTTCTCTCTCTGGCACTCCGTCGGTTACGACGTCGAGGGTTCCAGTTGATCCGATCAACGGAACAGCCTGCTCATGAAATTAACGTGCAAGTGGCTGAGCACTCCACAGACACGTATACCCTTAACGTAGTTCTCGGGTAGATTCAGCGTGACACAGAGTGTGACAAGGCTGGCCCTTTGAAATACAAGTACAACAGAAATAGGAAGAAAGAGCGAGAGAAAGTTGTGGTGAAGAGTACAGCAGGGTTCGCCACCATCCCCTGCCGGAGCCTCGTGGAGCTTTAGGTGTTTTCGCTCAATAAACACTCACAATGCCCGGTCTGGGAATTGAAACCGCGATCCTACGATCACGAGTCCGCTGCCCTAACCACAGTGCCATTGCGCCTCCACTTGTCTACATTTAGCAAGACCATATCTCACAATGCATTTGTAGTGCTAGTACTAACATTTGGGATATTGAACTGGACACTTGACGAGACCTGCAGCCTGGACATCAAAACTTGCAACGTACTCACCATCACTGGCAACTCCCACATGAACAGCGACACCGATAGGATCTATATGAGACGAAGTGATGGTAGCAGAGATGTAAGGTTAGTCCAAACAGCCTTTGAATATCACATTGTATCACTCATACAACACCTGCTGAAAAGTAATTAAAGAAATATGCACATTCTATGCATACTCAAAACTGAAAGCAACAATATGTTCAGGGCTACTGTGCAGGTACCCTGAGAATACAACTGTCTCATGTGAGCCTAGGGAAGCTGGACTGGCCTACCAGAACAGAACCATGGAAGAGAAGCTGGCATCATACCAGCAAATAGTAATGCATAGGTACGTATTCTGTAAGCTAGAGGATAACAATTACATTAACAGGAAGATTAGCCTCTCCTGGACTTGTGATAGACATATTACATCCCACTCAAGAATATGCCTTTCTTATCTAGGAACAGGAGATAACTACTAAATACCTGCTAAACAAGAGGGACAAAAATACTACAAAACCTCCATGTTGCGATAGAAATTGTCGGTTCTGCTATAACTGTGTGCAAGGTATAACCTACATTATCAGTAGTTGCCTCAAAATGACTACGAGATGCTACCTGCCCCTGACACATGATGTTGTTGCAAAGACTATTTACAACGCTGTCCTCAGGAATGATTGTCCTGACGTATACATCAAAGGCATGGCAGAACTAGCATGTATACACTAGCATGTATTTAAAAACAAGGAATACTAGAGGAAAACACCAATAGAAATAGCAATTCCATGTAAACATAACAGACCTGATATTATTCTGTGCAACAGGGAACAAAGGTCATACACTGTTATAGAGGTCAGCTGACCAGCGGATGAGAATATACAATCAAAAGTCCACGAAAAGAGAACGTTTGCGGTGAATTAATGCAGAACTTACAGCTCTTATACACTGGCTATAAATTCTCATTTATACCTATTAGACTGTATACCGACAAATTAACACAAAAACATAGAAATAGTAGATTTTTCGAAGAAATACCAAAAGAAACTGCTGCGGTTTCTCTAAATCCAATCTATTAGCGGCACAGAGGAAATGTATAAGATACATCAAAGAATCTCTACCCGAGATTCTTTAGATGAATACATGCAGAACTTGGGTGTGTGCATCGACAGCTCAATCAACATACCAACTCAGCCACGTGTTTACAGCACCGGGAAACCTCTTAATTCAAATAATCTTGTCGCTTTGTTAGCGAACGGCTTGAACGCTCTTAGGAACTTAAGTAAAACTCTAAGAAAAAAAAAACATTCATGCATAAATACATAATACATACATACATACATACATACATACATACATACATACATACATACATACATACATACATATAGAAAGGTTACAAAAGCAGAAGAGTAAAATTATCCAAGACTTTTTTTATGTTCAAATAACAGTTATCTTTGTTGCTATTCGAATTCCAATGAGGTAGCAGTGTTTTATTGTTATAAACAGCTCCTCTCTTGAAGTAAGAATTCAAATAATTAAAAATAGAAGAAAACCCACTTATATACGTTCATACTTATCTCAATGCATACATACATACATACATACATACATACATACATACATACATACATACATACAAACGAGAACACCCTGTTGTTGATGGTGAAATTTCAATGAAGGAACCTTGGATCTAGGTAAGAAACCGGTTCTTTCAGTATTGGCAAGAAATCTTGAAATAAACTGAATAATGACATGCATACATACGTATGTATGTATGTATGTATGTATGTATGTATGTATGTATGTATGTATGCGAACCCATGGAAAACAAACCTCATCCAGCTATTCTGATTATATGTCTGTGCACACGTTTGAATGTGGTGTGTGCCAGAGGGTTTGCAAATCCAATGGGGGTCTTAAAAGACATGTTAGGATCCACAATGAGCAGAACTTACTTGCAGGTATTGGTAGTGCAAATCAGAGGTGCAATCTGTGTGGGTGTTTTTTCAAAACACTGTCTGGTTTAAAAAGCCACATCAGACGCCATGAAAGGGCTAAGGTGTAGGTGCAGGAGGTGGTCAAACTCTGTTTAAGGAGTAGACAACCACCATGTATGTATAATACATGCATAATATATACATACATATATACATACATATATACATACATACATACGTATGTATGTATGTATGTATGTATGTATAATACATGCATAATACATACATACATATATACATACATACGTATGTATATTATATGCATGTGCGAATGTATGCATACACATACATACATACATAAATGCGTGCATACATACACACACACGCATACATATAAACATACATACAAACGTACGTACATGTAATATACATACATGCGTATGTATGTATGTATGCTCGTACACGCATACATAAATACATGCATACATGCACACTGTTATGTCTCAAGCTACTGCTATCTAGCACCTTCGGATGATCGCTACTCAACCGCTACACGACGGCTACTCAAGAGCTACTCAACTCTCTACCACAGCTAGACTACCTCTATTTATATGTCTTGGGCGATCCTACTTCTTCGCTTGGGGGCGTCGACACAACACACACACATACATACATACATACATACACACACACACATACATACATACATACATACATACATACATACATACATACATACATGCATACGAAAACCCATAATGAGGTAGAGGCCATTACCACTCACAATATGAAAGAGTATTGGTGGAATGTCCCTATAAAAACCTCAATAAATTGCAGACATAATAGACCGGATATAGTAATCTGGGACAGAGAAGAGAAACTCTGTACAGTAGTAGAAATCAGCTGTCCTGCGGATGTCAACATCCCACTAAAGATTAGAGAAAAAGAGAACAACTACGCCGAGCTACTGAGAAATTTACAGATACTCCACCCAGACTACAAGTTCAGATTCATACCCGTGATTGTTGGGGCATTGGGATATGTAACGAACTGCCTCAACAAAAACCTGGAAAAATTAGGGTTCTCAAAACCTGAAAGAAAAAGGCTGATTAGAAGACTACAGATTCAAGCCATCAATGGAACTGTAAAGATATGTAAAACTTTCCAAAAATTTAGCACATAAATACATATGCATGCATCTAGACATAAAAACGCATCCATAAAACAAACATACAAATCTGCGCATACACTAACACCAAATACTGCACACACACACATATGCACAAATACCTAGATGATGTTGATAAAAGTTCCAATGAAGGAGCCTTGAATCTATGTTAGAGTCCGGCTCTTTCTCTATGGACAAGAAATACAGAAATGAAACTGATTGATAATATACATACATACATAGAAAACCTTTTGAGCAGAATTACATATAACAGTATTCCTGTCGTTGTTTTCTAGGTATACTGTACTTCTAAATACCAATATTCAAATTTCTTACTTCTCATATGAGTCAAGTCATGAACAAGTTCAAGATAGGTGTCTTCAGTTCGTGACTCTATTTCTACCGTTCCTTTCACTACCGCTCAGAAAAAAATCGCAAGGAATTACAATACAATAATAGGTACATAGCCAGAATCAGATATGGGTGTTGTCCAAGCCAGAAAGTACGTTTCTTTCAGGATCATTATTGACTATTATCTCTTGTGAAAGTGTTCCTTTCTATCACAGAACCAAAACATCTTAAGCAAGGTCTGCAGAAAGATGCAATGGAATAACATTTCCTTGCAGGAAACACGCAAAAGAAGCAAGGACAAGTAAACCAAAGTACATGATATGGTCATGGCAATTTATCGTCAGTAAAAATAATATTTTTTTTAAATCTTCGGTCTCGAATGACTATGGGATTGCGCCTTGAAAGTCACCCCGCTCCTGAGGCACATGTCTGGGCAAGATTGTTCGAGAAAGACCAGCTGTCACCGATGCATACCAGTCTCCCCTCTCCGCGCCACTGATGTCGTCCAAGTGAAAAGATTATACAACTTGACACCAGCTACGTCGCAACTCATTTCTACAGGTGAGCGAACTGGAACAGCATGAAATAAAGTGCCTTGCTCATGAACACAACACATGGCCCGGTTGGGGAATCGAACTCGCATCTTCACGATTGTAATCCTGCTGCTCCAACCACTAAGCCATGCGCCTTCGTCAGTATAGTAGTATTACATTTATTAAGGTAAAGGAGTACAAAATGGATGCTCTTATTGGAGTTGAGGAGTTGAGTTGTATTCCTATAATATTTCTCTATAAAAAGCTAACTGAAGATTTTACTTTACCTTCCTTGATCCTATACCTCAAATATAGAATAAGCGACAGATCATAATAGAGATTTCTGAAGCCAGGGTACATTATGAAATTACAAGAAACCCAACAAGGAGACAACTGCTGTAATAGAATGGGTAACTGGGATGCCCCGATGCCCTGGAGTTCTAGGAGAGGTAGCTAGGGGTTCATGTGAAATAGGGTTAAATAAGATTATATACAAATGCATATTTTAATTATTTTTGTGTTTGATTCTATATTCATAATTTTATTATACAGAATCGACATATCTCAAAGATACAGCATCTGTAGGCAGAAAGGTGACTCAATGAGAAAAAAATATCTCTTGATATGGAATTGTAGGAGAACGTTATCGGAACAAAAAGAAACGTTGTTGTTCCTAAATCTCTCAACGAGAGATATCCAGTAAAGAATCGTTACGTTATCGGAACAACCTCTTGATTAACACGAAATTTATTAAGTTTGATTCGACGACTCGAGTGGATTTAGCACTGCCAAACCTTACAAAAGTAATTCGATGATTTCTTTAATCTCTTACAAAATTTCATTTCATGAAAAAAATAAAAGGATTTATAAAGATAATAGTAATAACTTTTATGTTGGAATTTTCTGAGACATAAAGTACATTTCAAGGTTTCATCGAGTGTAAAATGGTTGGAAAACACTGGTTTTAGAAGGTTAGCAAGTGAAGTAATTTCTGGTACCAAAAACCAATCCAAGTCTTCGATGTTGCAGTTTTGAGAAATGTTTCATAATAATAATATTGTTATTTCTTAGTGATTTTCTATCGAAAAATTTTAAGAGTGAATTGGTATGTACTTAGAGAATTTAATAAATAAAATTTTACTTTTTTAATTCCGTTCCTACTGTATTGCACAAATCTCCGTTCGAGGGGATTTTCATATAAGTTTGTTTCTTTTTTGCTTTTTTGTTCTTTTTTTTTCTGTGAAAAGAGGTTAGTAGCTCCTAACTCTTCCCTATTTCTAGACAAACGGACGCTGTGAGTAGTCTTTCACGACTCTTCTCAAAAGGCAACTTGGTCGAGAGAAAGAGAGAGAGAAATAGGGGAGAGCCAACCAGACAGACAGACAGACAGACAGACAGATGGACAGACAGAGAGATGGACAGTCAGACACAGTCAGACAGATGGACAAACAGAAAGATAGAGACAGAAACAGAGAGAGATGCATTAACTCCAGTATTTGACTCGCACTTCATTTGTCGACGATATCATTGTTCACCTCGGTCGGATTTGAGCTCAGAGCACAGAAAGCCAGAAAAAAATATGCTATAAAGATTCTGTCAGCACGTGTGTGTATATAAGTATATATTTGGTACGTTCTCTCTCTCTCTCTCTCTCTCTCTCTCTCTCTCTCTCTCTCTCTCTCTCTCTCTCTCTCTCTCTCTCTCTCTCGCTATATATATATATATATATATATATATATATATATAAAATATATAGTTTAGGGAAAATAACCAAGTTTCAAGAACTCATCGATGAAAATCCACTATCACATATAGAAAAATTAATAATTAAAATATATATATATATATATATATATATATATATATATATATATATATAAAATATATAGTTTTAGGGAAAATAACCAAGTTTCAAGAACTCATCGATGAAAATCCACTATCACATATAGAAAAATTAATAATTAAAATATATATATATATATATATATATATATATATACACACACACAAACATTTACAAAAAAAATATTCAGAAAGAGGGTCGAGTTTAAATGTCCTATTTGGTTTTTGAATGAATGCGTCTATCTATATATAGTTGTGTATGTGCATGTATGTATGTATGTATGTATGTATCCTGTTTGGACGCATGCTTTACGAATTAGTTAAAATTTCGGTTGAATGAAAACAGTAACGTCTGCACCGAAGGTTGAAAACCTTTTGGTCTCATCTAAATTAGACAATTAGCCCAACTGTCTCCACCACCACCGCCGCAGCTACCACCAACCACTAATACTAACACCATCACCATCAACAACACCATTAGTACAAGCCTCAAATAAACCATCATGACAATTACTACGCGATCATCGCGGCTCACTAATTCCTATAATGTCATGGCGGTGTTTAAAGGAACGAGAGAGAAAGGAAGACAGAGAGAGGGGGGGGGTAAGAAAGCGAGAGGAAGAGAGAGAGAGAGAGGTGTACGGAATGACAACTGCTATCGGTTCACTTATAATAATGGCCGGAAGGGAGAGACTTGCTGGACTGGAAATCAAACCAAAGAGTTACAAAAAAACTAAAGTGGTACCAGTTGTTAATTTCTACCTTTCAAGTGAAAATTGCTCGCAGCAATTTGGCATATATATATATATATATATATATATATATATATATGTGTATATATATATATATATATATATATATATACACATACATACATAAACACACATATATATGTACATATGCACATGCATATATATAAATTTACACACAAATGCATATATTACATATACATACATATATACCTATATACGTATGTATATATATATATATATATATATATATATATATATATATACATATATGTATGCATGCCTGTACGCATATGTATAACAGTTTTCCATTTATTCATGATTTTTAAATAGACGACTATGTTCACGTTTAATCTTTTCTATTTTAGATTTTTCGTATTTTCGTTTTTCACTCAAATCTTGAAAATATAAAGGTACTAAAATCATATTTGACGTTTGTACACTTTCGCAGATTGAATTTAAAGAATTAAATACATGTGACGTCTGTGTTGTTTGTTATATACTGGTTGAGCTCTCGTAGGTTTCCCCGCCAATGGCGTTTTAACCGTTAGCTTCTTGCATAATCAGTCACGTGCTGGGTTTCATTCTCATCGCGGTCAAATTTTGACCATTAAGATGCTTTCATTTTTTTTTTATGTCAGTAACCCCATGTTTATTTCTTGATGTGTATGCTTGCGTGTTAATTTTTGCTTTGTATTGTGATATGAGTATGGTTTCCATAATTAATATTCTCTTCTCGTGTATTTTCTTATGAAATTTTGTTTTGTGATGTGTGGTGTAATATTATGCAATAGCGCCATTTTGAAAATGTATGATGTGACTAATAGATAGTGTTGTGCTGGTTTGTTCAATGTAAAAGCTAGGTCCTTGAAATTTTTAACGTTTAGTTTTATTGTCAAAATCATAAATCACAGTGGTCATCTGCAATTTGATTTCGGACTTACATGTTTGTGGAGTGTTTCGTACGTTATTGGTTAAGTGTATGGTTGGCTGTGATGCAATTTGAGTCAGTTTTATGGGGGTTTTCATAATATGCTCATTTATTCGATAGTGTTTGTACATTTGGTACATGTAATAGAATTTATGTATGGTTTCTGTATTTCTTTTAGGTGTTTTCTCTGATATATATATATTGTCTTGTATTTGTTTTTGTCTTCTTATTTACCTTCATCCATTAGTCTGTTAGAATGTACGTTTTAATTCAAGTTTGTCTAATTCTGTGTATTTCTTCCCCTAATGCAGTGTTTTTCAGTCGGGGCCCATATAATCCCAGGGGCTCCACATAAGATTTTTGGAGATTCACAGAAACAAAATAGTAAATTGTGGATCCACAGCAGTATATTAAGTGTCCATGAAAAACTTATAATTTAGATGTATTTATCGCAAGAAGCAACTAGGTTTCTATCGCAAATGTTTTACGAAGTTCAACTTACGCAAGTGATTGGGGGAATAAAAAATAGGAATTTTTATGGAAGTATTTATAAAGGCGCAATGGAGGCGCGCGTGGAGGCGCAATGGCCCAGTGGTTAGGGCAGCGAACTCGCGGTCGGAGGATCGCGGTTTCGATTCCCAGACCGGGTGTTGTGAGTGTTTATTGAGCGAAAACACCTAAGCTCCACGAGGCTCCGGCAGGGGGTGGTGGCGACCCCTGCTGTACTCTTTCGCCCCAACTTTCTCTCACTCTTTGTTCCTGTTTCTTGAGTAACGCTGCAATGGACTGGCGCCCCGTCCAGCTGGGGGGAACACATACGCCATAGAAACCGGGAAACCAGGCCCATGAGCCTGGCTAGGCTTTGAAAGGGTGACGCGCTTATTTATAAAGCTAGGTTTTGGACATCGAATGGCTGTGGGAGTCCACCAAAATAAAATAGTAACGAAAGAAATCCATAGAAGAAACATTGCTCTAGTACATTGTTTGTGGACGGAATATACTCTTCTAAGGAATGATTTTACCATTGACATCTTGTAGTTGTGTAGATATTCAGTCGTCATACAGCTATATGTATTTGTTTGATTCTTTTGTGTATACTAACATTATCTATATGGGATTTCTTTCGATCTGTATGTTTATGTCTTAAAACGGGTCTCCTATGGCTACAAACAAAAAATTAAAAACTGCATCAGACAAATGAAAACGTGACTGCATCAGACAAATTATCATGGGTCTGCATCGCTATATCATCTAACTTTATACATGGAGGACATAAGCCATCGTGCCAGCTGTTTGCCTGACGTCATGACTTCTAACCCAACAAGGATGTATGTTGACACATGCACCAGTTTTCTCCATTTGTTTGGTCTGTTATCGGCAAATTCGTAGTTGTAGAGATGGAACTTATTTCTCCAAAGTATCGTTTGAATGAAATACGAACCTACTTCAACACAGAAACACACGTATTTAATGTGCATATGTATATATATGTTATTGGATGGCCATTGGCGCACAAGATTCCATCTGTCTTTTAGTAGTTCTTGTTTCTCGTTCTGAAGGTTATCAGTCACTTTTCTGACAAACCTAGCTTGGAGGAATTGCTAGTTTCAGCCACTCTTGACGAGAAGTACGCGCTACAACTGATTTACTGATTATATATTGGCAGTAGCGATTTCAAGTGTCCTGATCGTACACACGTACATATATAAATATATATATGACGGGCTTCTTCCAGTTTCCGTCTACCAAATCCATTCACAAGGCTTTGGTTGGCCCGATGCTATAGTAGACGACACATTCCCAAGGTGCCACGCAGTGGGACTGAACCCGGAACCATAAATTGGCAAGCAAGCTACTTACTAAACAGCCACTCCTGCGCCCATAATATATATATATATATATATGTATATATATATATATATATATATATATATATATATATATATATATATATATATATATATATATATATATATATATATGTATATATATATATATATATATATATATATATATATATATATATATATATATATATATATATATATATATAATGGAACAAAAACGCAATAGAAGACCCAAACGAGTAGTATATGCTGCAACTGATTTACTGATTGTTTGGTCAAAAGTTCATACGTTTACAGTAACACTACCGTACATCTTGTAACTATGTTACGGTACAAGCCAGCATGTTACTGAGAGTGTTTAAAAACTCAAAGGTGCATGAAGCCCTCACAAACATTAAAGACAAGGTGAAGATTACTCTGACATCATTTTGGTCTTTTGTTGCTTGGATGAGACCCCTGGTCTCTAATGAAAGAGATTGAAATGTTTTGATACCAAAGCTCCGGACAAAGTTCAGCGATATCGTGACGTCATAAACACAATCTAGAAAGATGAAAACATTTTTGAACTAGGCGAAAGATACTTAAATCCAACTCTCGAACACGCGAGCGCGCACAGGCGCATATATACACATGCAATTGCACGTATACACGACAACGTACATGCAGATAGCGCTACGTGCAAATGGGTATGCGTGTCTGTGTGCCTGTGTGTGCGTATCCATATCAACATGTCTTCTTAACGGTAGATATGTGTGTGTACGTGTGTCTGTCTCTCTCTTGCTCTCTCTGTATATATATGTATATATAGAGAGAAACAGAGAGGGAGAGAGACAAAGAGAGGGACAAAGAGTAGTTAAAGCCAACTCCATGCGCGTTGAATGGCTGTTGTTTTTAGAATAGACTTCATTTATCTCACCCGCCTTACATCATTTTCGTACCAAGGAGAAAAGTTCGTTTGTTTTAATTTTATTTTTATTTTTAAAAGCAACGGCCATTCAACACGCACTGAGTTGGCTTTAACTGCTCTTTCTCCCTCTCTTTGTCTTGATGTATATATGTATATATATATATATATATATATATATATATATATATATATATATATATATATATATATATATATATATATATATAATTTGCCGTTATCGGCCCAGCGACAGATTAGAAACCGTGTTTGAATGTGGATAAAGAAGTGTTACTTCTCCCTCTTTCAATTTGGCCAAGTGTCTTCAACTATAGCCCCGGGCCGACCAAAGCCTTGTGAGTGGATTTGGTGGACGGAAACTGAAAGAAGCCCGTCATATGTGTGTGTGTGTGTGTGTGTTTGTGTGTGTGTGTGTGTTTGTGTGTGTGTGTGTTTGTTTGTGTGTGTGTGTGTGTGTGTATACACACACACACACACACACATACACGCGCACACTCACATATATATACATATATATGTATATATATATATACATATATATATGTATTCATATATATTTATACATACATACATATATATATATATATATATATATATATATATATATATATATATATATGCACACACACGTATATATATATACATACATATACGCGTGCGTGTGTGTTCTACAAATGGATGTTCGTCTCACCAAAAGACTTCTAAATTTTCTAGACTGTGTTTATGACGTCATAATATCGGTGTCGTTTGTCCAAAAAATTTACAGTCTTTCTCGACCTTTCGCAGCGATTAGAGACCAGGTTTTGTGTTTGTCTCTGTGTATGTGTGTGTGTTTTGTGTGTGTGCGCTCGCGTGTATGGGTGTGTGTGCGGCAGGGACACAAATATGTAAAGACCTGTATGATATCAATAATCTTCGCCTGATTTTTAGAGTTTATTGGGTTGTTTGGGGTAAACTTGAGCTCTTAAACACCTGTAACACGCTGGTTGGTACCATAACGTAGTTACAAGGTGTACGGTAGTATTATACTGTAACCGTATGAACTTCTAATCAGATCATTTCAGTACAGGAAACCAGAAACATGTACAGGGAGGTCCGAAAGTCTTGTCACCCCCTACCAAAAAGTAATAAGAACGAAAGAGGAACAATATAATAATATCAAACATGTCCTAGTTTTAGTATATTCATTTCCATTGATACTGACACTGTCACACATCGAGGTCTGTATAAACACCATCATTTTCGTGGCACAAAATGTCCCGTGTGATATTTTACGAAGTTGTTGGTGTTCATACAGATGTGTAACAGTGAAAGTGAATATACTAAAACAAGTAAATGTGTCTGATAAAACAAGTGCATGTGTCTGACGCTATTGTTCAGTGACCGGAAGTGTCTGACGTGTGGGTTTATGCCGAACAACTGATGTCAGGTGGAGGAAGAGTACAGCTGTCGACTGAATCTATAGTGAAAATTAACCCATCGGATTTCTTAACGAAAGAAGGTAAGAATTGTTTTCTCTCTGTAGTAGCAGCTGCGTGAGGGATTATATGGACGACAAGAACGAAAGGAATAAGGTCAGGCACCTTCATCTCTGGCCCTAATCTGGTGAATTTTTTCATCTTCCACCTAAAAATACAAATAGGGCTGGAGAGGGGATGTTTGACTGAAGACATGTTTGGAAAAAGATGGAAGAATGTCGCACGAATGTTGGGCATGAAAGGCTTCGCGTGAATGCGATATGGTTTGAAAACCCAGGTCAGTCGTAAGGCGGGGTTCGTGGGGTCCGTTATAGTCCCGCCTCCACTCCATCTGTTATGTCTTATTGTGTCCTATCATCATTTGTATTATGTATGTTTCTAGAATGTTTAAGAGGACCCCAATCGCATTTCTTGTAAAATCATTCGATTTCATTGTGCTGTCCCTTCTATGTATGTCCTTATGGATAATAAAAAATTAAGAAACGTTAGCACGCTGGCCGAAATGCTTAGCAGTATTTCGCCTGTCTTTACGTTCTGAGTTCAAATTCTGACAAGGTCAACTATGCCTTTCATCCTTTCGGGGTCGATAAATTAAGTACCAGTTGCGTACTGGGTCGATCTAATCGACTGGCCTCCTCCCTCAAAATTTTAGGCCTTGTGCCATGAGTAGAAAAGATTATTATATTATCAGCCGATTTTTCTTAGTACTTTTTGGTTGGGAGTGAGAAGACTTTCAGACCACCCTATATTTCACTTTTGATATATTCACGGACAATATTTTCCTGTAAACAGTTGTGCGACTGTAAAGAGAATGCGACATTAAGTAACAATGAAAAGTGCTAGACACGAAATAATCCTTTCTATTTACGCACGATGTCTGAAATTTTGTGGGAAGGTTCCAGCCGATTACATCGCCCCCGTTGTTCAACTGTAGCACTTATTTTCATCGATCCCGAAAGAATGAAAGGCAAAGTGGACCTCGGCAGAACTTGAACTCAGAACGTAAAGACGGACGAAATACCGCTAAGCATTTTGTCCGACGTGCTAAAGATTCTTATTTCTTTATTGCCCACAAGGGGCTAAACATAGAGGGGACAAACAAGGACAGACAGAGGGATTAAGTCGATTACATCGACCCCAATGCGTAACTGGTACTTAATTTATCGACCCCGAAAGGATGAAAGGCAAAGTGGACCTCGGCAAAATTTGAACTCAGAACGTAAAGACGGACGAAATACCGCTAAGCATTTTGTCCGACGTGCTAAAGATTCTGCCAGCTCACCGCCTTGCTAGACACGAAATATTGATTATTGAGCATATACTCACAGAAGTATGTCAAGAGGATAAAAATATAAACATGGTGAGTATTTTAATAAAAATTAAGTTTGTTGCTATCAAAATATCAGAGGCTCTTTTCAAGATATATCGTTATTAAAGCAAAATTCTTCATTAGATATTCGATATCCTGCATATATCTTTATTGTCGCAAACATGTGACCACATAAAGTTTTGGATCACAAATGTGTATCGGTTTGTGTCTCTGTGTATGTGCGTCTTTATGTATATTGTGTCTCTCTCCTTCACTCATTCTCTTTCGTTCAATTCCTCTTCCTGTGCCTTCCTCTATTTGTCTCTTTACATCAAACGCACATTCAAGCCTTTCTCTCTCTGCTTCTCCCTCTTCTTCCTCCTCTCTTTCTCTCTCATTTTCTATGTGTGTGAGTGTATATAACGCAAACTTATATACACATTGTATATGCATATACAATAAATCTTATGTATATGCATAAAATGACTGAGAATCTACGAGGGTAGAACTACAATTTAACGAGACATGATAAGATTCATAGCCGTAACAACTTGCTATTTTGTGTGAATATGTATGCAAGAACCAACTATGAAACCACATTCAATCAAATCACTCACAACTTATCATTTCATATTTATATGTACAATTGATTCTCCCATAGGATTCACAAATTCAAGGATATGTTGTTAGAATTAGCAGCCAAGTACTCTCATCTTGCTATATAGGTATACTTGTACACAAACACACATGCACGCACACATACACGAACGCATACACACATACACACACACGCACCCACAGGCACATAGACACAAACGCATACGTACTTACATTCATAAATACATTACATACATACGTACGTACACACAAACACACACAACACACTTATACGCACAACACATACACCACATATGTTCTTCTCATTTTAATTTAGAGTAAATTTTGGCCGGCCACCAATTTGGTAGCAAGCAAAGTATCTTGTTTTAACCTTCATCTTTTAAATCTTAAGAAGGTCCTGCAGATTTTTATAGTTCCAGTTATCGTGATCATTTGTAGCATATGATGAATTAAGAATTTGCATTCCCTCCTACAAGATCCCAAGTTCAGCCATACTTTGTTCCAGACAGGTTGATATACATCTTGTTGCTCTAATGGTAATAGGTATGAAACTAAAAGTATATCTTAGGTACTGAATTTGCAAACTCCTTATCCAACGTACATAGATGTCCTCTTTGTACTTGTATTTTTCTAATTACATTCATGTCCAGATGCAGATAATTTACACAGCAGAACATATCTTTTATGGTACTACACAACAATATCTGACCGGTTGTGTTTTAACTTGGTGGCTGTTTTAATTTCTAAGTCACACTAATATTCTTGAGCCAATGAAGCACACCACTGTAATATTGTTCAACGTGCTATGTATAGTTAGGGACTTCTTAACAGCGTCATAGGCCTCGGACAAATTAATGCAGTGGGCCCTATAATATTCATATACTGACAGCAAGCCACAGCAGGCATTAATCAGAATTGTGTCCCGAGAACTGTGAGCCCCACCCCCAGGCAACTCTCCATTGTATCTATACCTTCAGACGGCACTAGGAATAGTTGTTATATGTATATGTATATGTGTGTATACACTGGGAATAGTATACACTGGGAATAGTATACACTGGGAATAGTTGTTATATACATATGTGTATACGCATACGTGTGTAAGCCACAAACTTGTACCACTGATCTGTTGTACAATCTTTGCGAAATAATCCTTTCTGCTTTTCGCACAAAGCTTCAAATCACCCAGAGCACGCTTTTGTGCTTGTAATGAAAGAATGAAGGATCTTCAACAGGAGATATCTACCTGATGTTCTGGGTCAACAGAAAGGGCGGGGTCATGTTCAACCACTAGGGTTATGAGTAATCTTCTAACTACATTATTCTTGAATGAATGTATCCATAAATTAAGATCCTTGCATATACAAATGAATTATATTATACACATACATATACACATACATACATCGTCTCGCCTCACTGTCTACTAGATAAGCGGGCGGGACGCACGCTTGACACAGATCTAAATGAGAGTACGAAATAGTCTCGTAATGTTTATTAGGATATGATGTACATGTGCATTGGTAGCGTAGCTAGAGGTAAACTGGGGGTGATCCGACTCGGATGTCGCATTTATGTGGGCGGAACCTTTTGGACTGCTGTATAAATCTGTATAAGCTTGGCGCCCGGGGGGAAAAAACTTAAGGGCTGCCCCGTGCGGCACACACCCTAGCTATAACACATATGTATATATGTGCGTGCCTATGTGTGCGTGTGGTGTGTGCGCGCGCGTATGTAAATATATATGAATGTATACATATATGAATCTATACATATGTGTCTATACACATACATAAATTTGTGTATATATTTCTGTATATATGTATAGGTATGTATGTATGTATACATGTGTGTGTATGTGTGTGTGTTTGTGTAAGTGTGTATGTGAATGAGTGTGTGTGTGTGTGTGTGTGTATGCGTGTGTGTGTGTGTGTGTGTGTGTGTTCAGAACAAATTTTACTCAAAACGGAAAAAATTTACGAAAGATAAAAAGAAATTAGTTCTGCGCGATCTGTGACGTAAAGACTAAGGAACAGTGTCATTGCACATTAGTTGAAAACAATGTTAATTTAATCAACGCAAACAAATAATATTTAACTATACATCTATAATATAGCAAATAAATAGAGGAAAAAAATATCCCCAAATATATAATTAATTCATTAAATTATATATATATTGACAGATATATTTTAGGGTATTTTTTCTTTTCTCTTCAGAAAACTTTCAGATAAATTATCGTATGTTTGTTTTCCTTTGGTTATGATTTACCTATGTTTTTTTTTTTTAACAAATAGGAATCGTCTTACTTTCAACAATACTATCTTAATAGGTTAACTGTCTTTAATGATAGTCTTGAATGAAATGAACTCGAAACCGCACAGTTACAAATCGATGTTTTTAACTGCACAAGCACGTCGGCGTCTATATCTATCATATATACATACACACACACACACACATATACATATATATATATATATATATATATATATATATATATATATATATATATATGTGTGTGTGTGTGTGTGTGTGTGTGTGTGTGTGTGTGTGTGTGTGTGTGTGTGTGTATACACACACACACACCTATTGGAAATGGATGCGTGGCGTTCAATCAAAGAATAATATAAATAATATATATGTATATATGTACATATATGTATATATATATATATATACATATATGTATATATGTACATATATATATATATATATATATATATATATATATATATATATATTCATGTCTTGCAAACGACTCGCACATGCAAGTGCTACCAGTCGAGAACTCCGCATACCGGAAGCCAGCAAGTGTATGGGGTCATCAGGAGAGAATGCGCGCCGTTTCAGGGTATATATATATATATATATATATATATATATATATATAAACATGTACATAGATAACCACACAGAGAGCGATGTAAAGTTCAACTAGTTTCGTCTTTCTTAAGACTCATGAGGGATCGTTCAAGTATTCTGGCAGATTTTACACCCAGCTGCCAAATTTCCTTGATTGATTCACAGGTTAAATTCTTACAACCTAACTAGATGTATGCTTCTTAAACATATTGTGTGTGATATACATATAAACCGTGGAGGTGCAATGGCCCAGAAGTTAGGGCAGCGGACTCGCGGTCGTAGGATCGCGGTTTCGATTCCCAGACCGGGCGTTGTGAGTGTTTATTGAGCGAAAACACCTAAAGTTCCACGAGGTTCCGGCAAGGGATGGTGGCGAGCCCTGCTGTACTCTTCCACCACAACTTTCTCTCACTCTTTCTCCCTGTTTCTGTTGTACCTATATTTCAAAGGGCCACAATGTGTCACGCTGAATCTCCCTGAGAACTACATTAAGAGTGCACATCTCTGTGGAGTGCTCAGCCACTTGCACGTTAATTTCACGAGCAGGCTGTTCCGTTGATCGGATCAACTGGAACCCTCGTTGTCGTAACCGATGGAGTGCCAACAACAACATATAAACCACACACTCACGTATACATACATATATACACACTCGACCCCTAAATCTCGGTTAGAAACCGGTTCTTTCTCTATTGGCAAGAAATCTTGAAGTAAAACTGGATAATAACATAAGAAAATTAGTTACGCTTGCATACATTTCTTTGTACCAATAAAAACACAATCACATACATATGTGTGTGCACATGTGTGTATGTGTGTGAGCGTATATATGTATCCATGTGTGTATATATAAAGGTTAAAAACCCCCTCCGTGAGATTGAACCTAGAAAGTTCCCCTCTCAGGCACTAGCCCGGGCAAGGTTATTTATGGTAGACCAGCAGTCGCCCATGCCTCCCAGCCTCTCTTCTCTATGCCACTGATGTTATCCAAGTCAAAGGCATAGGCCGATACAGATTGGCACTCAGTGAACTGGAGCAACGTGAAATAAAGTATCTTGCTCAAGGACACAGCATACATCCCGATCCGGGAATCGAATTCGCTACCTCATGATTGTGAGGCCAACCCTCAAGCTACTGAGCCATGAGCCTTCTCACACGTATGGGCGTGTGGTGTGTATATATATATATATATATGTGTGTGTGTGTGTGTGTGTGTGTGTGTGAGTGTGTACATTTGTATTATACACACACACATATATATATATATATATATATATATATATATATATATATATATATATATATATATATATATATATATATATTATATATTTATATAATAAACATATATATACATAGATATATATAGACATATATATATGTATATATATATATATATATATATATATATATATATATATATCCATATATATGCATATATGTGTATGTATATGTACGTATGTTTGTGTATATATGTACACACGCATTGCATTACGTGTCTATATATATATATGCAAATATATTTGTTGCGGTTGTGTGTGTCGGGAGCTGTATGCGTGCGTGTATGTATGTGCGTGCGTGCGTGTGTGTGTGTGTGCGTCCGTCCGTGTGTGTGTGTTTGTGTGCGTGCGCGCGTGCGTGTGCATATTATACACGTTCGATCGTAAATTCATCATATCAGATCTGAGAATCGCTTTTGGTATTAGGCTAAAATACGACATACAGCAGTAGAAGAGGACTGCATTTGGAAGGCTCCTCGAATTGGAGATTTAAAGAAACACCAATCAAACAAATGAATACAAAATTTAAAAAAAGCAAAACAAAAGACATTGCCGAGATCTTCACACACCAAACATTGCACAAGTTTCTTTCTTTCTCATTATTAGAATTCCAACTGGGGTTCTCTTGTTGCTGCTATTCTCACTGATCTTAAGTGGTAAGCTACGGCAGGTGGAATACTTAAGACATTTTTTTTTTATTTCGTATTGTTTTGGTCTTTGTTTTATACTTTTGCTTGTTATTTTTCATATTATTTTTTACTTTCTGCTGTTGTTGTTCTTTTTTTTTTTTTGATGGTGTGGGTGGTGAGGTTCTTGTTGTTATTCTCATGTGTGTGTATATATATATTTGTTTTGTATTTTTCTTTTTTTGTTATAGATATGAATGTTGTTATTGATGATGGTGTTGTTGATGTTTCCCCACCTACTCACCCAGTTCTTTATCATATAACATTTCGACAAGAAAAGAAAACACTTACACACACACTCACACACACACACACACACACACACACACACACACACACACACACACACACAGGCACGCACGCACGCACATACACACACACACATACACACACACATGCATAAAAACATATATACAAGCATGTAGGCTCAAACATGCAAAGAAACGAACTCGTGCATCCACATACATGCAGGCACAC
>NC_142928.1:167164461-167179461 GCF_046866305.1 Octopus bimaculoides
CGCGCTCATGTACGTGGTCTGAAGAGTTTGAAATTGTAGTATTGAGTTATCCTTTATTCCTCTAACGGTCTCCGTAGAGGTAAGACAGAATTTTCCTATATTCACCGCCCGCACACATTTCTGCTTGTAAATATTCAGTGAAGCTCTACATAGCACCGTAAACTTACCGGCTGCTATTTCCAGCAATGATTGTATTTCGTGTACATCTAGGTTATATATATATATATATATATATATATATATATATATATATATATATATATATATATATATATATATATATATATATATATATACATATATACATATATACATACATACATACATACACACACACATACATACATACATATATACATAAATACGTATGTATGTATGTATGTATGCATGTACGTATGTATATATGCATGCGTACACACACGAGATTATACTTTAAAAGCATCTTAATTCCGAAAAACTGCTGATTGTTTGAGATTATCTCCCGTTCTTATTTAGAGTCGTTTACTGTTGCTCCTTGATGCTTGTTTAATTTCTCTCGAACTAAAGATTATTTCAGTGAAACTTTCAACAAATCAATAATTTATTTTGCATGGTATTCATCATCTTTTTCTTTTGTTCTTCTATTTGTTGTTCTTATTCAAAATTCATGCGAAAGATATTCGTCTTCTGTTTTCATGATGTTTGTCTAGATTGTTTTATATTAAATACTTCAAACAGATTGGATAAATCGAAAATGGCTGATAAATTCATAACCTTCTATAAACCTCACTTTCTAACCTTACAACCCTGTATAATTTGAGATGTGGAAGTTAGCTGGGTGAGCAACCACGTACAAGCTCCTTCGTTAGTTTACCTACTCGAGAAACATTTACAAGTATGAAAATGTTTGTAATGACATTTTGGTTATGTTGATAATGTTGAAAAGGATGTCGTGTTTTCTATAACAGCCGATAACAAGATAGTGAATAATTCTTCCTCTGCCTAACTGTTAGTGAATAATGTTGAAGAAGAGAGAAAGAGAATGAAACAGGCACACATACACACACACACACACACAGACATACACACACACTCAGACAGATAGACAGATGGAATGGAAGTGAGGGAAAGACATGGCGGAGACACGCCGAAACCACAACGTTTCAAAGTTTGCAAGTAGTGAGATCGAATCCATGCTTCTATCTTACACGGTAATGAATCGATAAATGAATGGATAAATAAATAAATGAATGACAGAATGAATTAATAATCGAACAAATGATCAAAAACTGAATCAAACCAAATAAGTGGACCACGGCAAGAAACTGACCTGAAGATATTGAAGTAATTAAGTCGACTAGCATGGAAGGAATTTTGAAACAATGAATCATCGCAACTTGTTGGATCATTAAACATTTGTCGGGAAGTATAGAGAAGAAAAGAAGTGAGAAACTGCAGCCTAGAAGTACTAGAGACATTAAGCGAAGCGATATCAGTTGGAACCAACTTCGGTGGTCGTTGAAGCTTATATGAAACCATTGAAACTGTGAACTAATTGACCGTATAAAATTGCTGCATTAAACATTCAAAGATTACAGCATATTTAGAAAGGAAATATCTCCTCCCATCACACCACTACACCGCTATTACCATTTCCAACACTACCACCATGACCGCCATCATCACCACCACCACCACAACCTGCACTATTTCAAACGACACTACCGCCATCGCCACCAAACCCTCAATAAAATGTTTGATAGCTGAAGCAGTTCCATTCGTTCATTATATACGATTGCCGTTAAGGTCATGTGTCTAAAGAGTCGCACTAGCTGAATGAATAAATGTATTGACTTCTGAACTCTTGAGGTTGTATGTTAACAGCCTATCAATGGCCTCAATGGTGATTTGCAGTGTATTTAGACAAGACTTTGATATCCTTCCTCTCTTTATTCTAACCTAGATGCAAAACTAGATTTCTTACTTTGGCGCAATATTTCATACGTTATGAAAGTAATATCTTTTAATCCGTTGAATTATAGGATCAGAAATTCTTGTTTATGTAGGGAATCAGGGGATGATATGTTGGAATGGTTTCCTTTAGGGTTTCAGTGATTATGAGGCCGAGTCATTTTAGTGGGATTGAATATTTTCACTGTGTTCTGTTTATGAATAAAGAAGACGTAGTATTCTGATGTATTTTCTTGAAAATATTCTTTTAATAGGTCCTTTTTTTCTATGATGTTTCTGAGGCCTCTATACATATAAATTGCACAAGTCTTGTAGAAAGAGCTGGATTTTCTTGTGTGTGACATCTTTGCCAATAGTGGATGATGATAACATCCGCCTAAGGTTGCATGTACAACCGTACTTGTGATAAACCAAACTAAACAGTTAGAGATATTCGTTGTCACACGATGATATAGACTAAGACATTCTTGGTTGAATGTGTTTTCTGTTGGCACATATGATGCAGATAGCTTTATTTAAGCAGTGTTCTTCCTCTCCAAATACTTCTCACCAGAGTTCTATGGTCGCGATATCATTTCGCATAATTGTTTACTGAGAGTTAGTTTGCAAGTCCTGAAAAGGTTATTCGGAGATAAGTTATATGTTTTGTTTGAACTGTGATATTTGCACAGAATATATCTTGACTGCAAGTCAATATACAAGTCAGTGCTTGAATACTTTCATTATTGTCAGCAAAATCTAAGTGGTGAGCTGGCAGAATCTTTAGCACTCCGAGAAAATGCTTGGTGGCAATTCATACGTCTCTACGTTCTGAGTTCAAATTCAACCGAAGTCGATTTTACCTTTTATTCTTTAGGGGGTCGATAAAGTAAGTACCAGTATATCGGTGTGATCGACTTATCTCCGCCCCGAAATTGCTGGCTTTGTGCTAAAATTTGAAATCATTATTACTGGAAAAATCTCCCATAAAAATTGCTCAATCATGGGTTCTATTCAGTTCTTTATCGCTTGGTGTGTAACAAGATAATGAATAATTCTTCCTGTACCTGTTAGAATATTATAATGTTTGAAGAAGGGAGAAAGAGACTGAAACAGACAGACATACACTCTCACGTTTCCTGTTACACCATTCCACCACCCCTTGCTCTTTCTCTCTTCTTCTTTGTCCCCGCTTCTCTCTCTCTCGCTTTCTTTCTCTTTTTCCCTTTCTAAAGCAGCTACACTGAAGGGACCAAGAGATACGAGTTCATATTGCAGCCCCAATAATCCTTTTAAACGTTGCCCGCAAAAAGAACGAACTAACAGGTAAAATACGGACGCAGCTAACTGAACTTGGAAAAGCGCAGGACAAGAATAAGTGGAAACAATATTTTTATATTGCAGCAGAAGTTAGAACTGAAATATTAAATTTATTGTTTTCAGTTTTACTCAGATATAGAGATATACTCCATCTTTAGATTTTTGCCCCACCACCAACATAAAGAAAATTCTATATAGAAATTCTTATATTTGTTGCCTATAAAATAAAATACGTGGATTAATGGGGAGAGATTGAAGCACTCGTACATGATGGGGATATAACTTGTCTTTCAAAGTTTTAAGATGTTCAGTAATCTTCCTTCTCATGCTTTAACAAATATAGCTGAACTGGTATTTAAGCATACAGAAATAAGTGCTCTTCTGCGGGTTGGTTGGAAAGGGCAGAGTAAATAGGATGCACTTTAATTTGCCTAGTAACACTCAAAAAGTCAGTAGCATCCTCCAATCGTTTCAGAAAATAGATAAAGGGCGTGGAGGTTTTTAGTCTTTGTGCCAATTACTCTACCATTAATATACTATATTTTTTTAGCAGATTCGTATTTCGTGATTTTTTTTAAAGTTACCTTTTACTCGTAATGCAAAATTTACTATTCTAGGTAAAAATGTGTTTAGAATGCATTTCTGTTGGGGAAACGGCATAAAATTCGCAAGTCTTCTAATATTAGTGGCCTTGATATCATCATAGAGATCAGTATTCTATTTTCCTATAGGGCGAGAGACTGGCTAAATCGACAGTGTGACAGATTAAATGCACTAGTATTCTGTTTCGCTAGACAGTGTAAATGCTCTTCACGCTATAAGTTCAGATCCCTCCGAGGTCAAACTGTGACTTCCAGCTTTCTCAGGATGATAAAATAAGGTCCCACTAGAGAACGATGGTTCAACAGAATTATTAGCGTTTCTGAGATTTTATGTCTTGTGTATGTTGACAGGTGAGGTCTCGGAAACCTCTCAGCAGTCAGCCAAAAGATAGGTCAACCATTTTTGTATTTTACTTGACAAGGTCATGAGGGGTCGATCTCCACCTGACCAAAACACATCTTTTCTTTAATTTCTGAGTTCGTATCTCATCAGAGTGGACTATACTTTTCATCCTTTTAGCATTTCAGTGTTGATAAAGCACATTAGTAATAAAGTACCGTGGTTGATCAAATTGACTATAACCATTCTTTCAAATATTTGGCCTTTTGCCTATGTTAGATTTCATATTTTACGTTCAGTCACTTTTATATTTGTCGCAGTCTTTAAATGCAACGTAAAAGATTCTGAGTTCTTTAATCATATACATTTTAAATAGTTTGCTATTTCACTTCGTTTCCCTTCATCTTTTCCTCCTCCTCCTCCTCCTCCTCCTCCTCCTCCTCCTCCTCCTCCTCCTCCTTCCACATCTGCTGACCCTTTTCTTCTTTTTCTTCTTTTTCGTCTTTATCACTTTCATTCGAACATAATTTTCATTCGGTGTTTTTTTTTTAACAAATCTAATTTTATTTTTCTAAAACGTTCATAAAATTATACATTATTTACAATTTCATTTCAATTCGCTTTTAATTAGTTTTCTTTCTTTCTCCATACAGACACACACACACACACACACACACACACACACACACACACACACACACACACACACACATATATATATATATATATATATATATACACGTATGTATGCTAGTTTTGCCAAATTGCTAATTTTTCTACCATTTTTAATGAACATTTTAAATTTTTTAATCTTAATTTCTTTTCATCGTATCCTTCTTTCCTGCCTTATACCACCAATCATTTCCACTTTAAAAAAAAAACAAACGCAAAAATATTTTTAAAATGGAACACATTAAATGTAACTAAAAGAGAAAAATGAAATGAGGGAAATGTGTGTGTGTGTGTGTGTGTGTGTGCTTGGTGGGGGTACGTGTGTAAATGTGCATGTGTGTGTGTGTGTGTGTGTGTGTGTGTGTGTGTGTGTGTGTATGTGAGTTAGGGGAGGTGGTTAGAAATAATTAAAAGCTATGATTCTCTTACACCATGTTGTGTTGATCATTGAACATGTATTAATATGCTATCAATAACACCGAATAAACTGCAAGTTTAGATTTTGCACAAGCTTTTTTAATTACACTAATTCCTTGTTTAAAAACATATAAATCACAACAACAACAACAATAATAATAATGATAATAATAATAATAATAATAATGATAATAATAACAACAATAACGATAATAAAATGGTGATGATGATGATGATGATGATGATGATGACGATGATGATGATGGTGATGGTGATGGTGATGGTGATGGTGATGATGATGATGATTTCTTAATAGTTGGTGATAATGTATCTCTAAAAGAAATGGAAAAATCATCCAAATATAAAGGTCTGGAAATAAAGATAACCTGAATGTACAGATTGAAAAATAGGAACAATCTCTACAGTAATGAATACGTTAATGTTGCTTGTTTCAGACAAAGGTTGCAAATGATTTAGAATAAAAAGGATGCAGACAAATCCATAACCAAAATTACATGATTTCGAAATAGACACGTGATACAGAAAACAAAACGCTGAGATACAACACACATACACATACACATTATGTTGAGTACTTTTTGTTGTTAGCACTCCGTCGCTTACGACGTCGAGGGTTCCAGTTGATCCGATCAACGGAACAGCCTGCTCGTGAAATTAACGTGCAAGTGGTTGAGCACTCCACAGACACGTGTACCCTTAACGTTGTTCTCGAGGATAATCAGCGTGGCACAGTGTGACAAGGCTGACCCTTTGAATTACAGGCACAACAGAAACAGGAAGTAAGAGTGAGACAAAGTGGTGGTGGAAGAGTACAGCAGGGTTCGCCACCATCCCCTGCCGGAGCCTCGTGGAGCTTTAAGTGTTTTCGCTCAATAAACACTCACAACGCCCGGTCTGGGGATCGAATCCACTTAAGTACTTTTAATAGAAAAGAAAAGAACAATACAAAATCCGATAAAAACACTGCATATACTCATGACACAGAGAACTGTTCTTGGTACTCCCGCGAAAGTTTACAATGAAATTAACACTGTTAAATACCTGTTCCAAATTTTGGCACAGGGCTAGTATTTTTTGATGGGATGGGGAAGTCGATTATATCGAACCCTGAACTTGTGCTTAGCTGGTCATTATTTTATCAACCCGAAAGTAAAACAGGCGACGTTGACCTCGGCGGAATTTGAACTCAGAACGTAAATACAGACGAAATGCTGCTAAGTATTCTGTCCGACATACTAACGGTTCTGCCAACTCGCCACCTTAAGACTACAGAATAATCCTTTCTACTATGTCTGACGTGCTGAGATTCTGACATCTCGCTGCCTGAAGATTTCAAAATATTAATAATATTTTTTTTTTAAATTTTCTCACAATTAAAACTAATAATTTTATAGAAGTGGTCATCGATAAAATCGGTCTCAGACTAAGTAGGCCTTGGAATGGATAGCAACAGTTGCAACTATAGTCACTATTATGGGCACTTTTAATTTAATACTGCTTCTGTTACATATTCCGAATTTTATTCAGCCGGACGGCTATTTCCAGCATCACTGAGTATTCATTCACTGTTTACCTATGTTGGTGACAACAAATTTCATCTAAACATGTTGCTGGCTGTGACTACATGCTATTGGCAACTGTGAATACATGCTATTAACAACAGACGCCTCCACTTCTAGGACGACTTTCGTCTTCTCCTGATATTGTGTTTTTAAACACTGTACGTCCATTAGAGATATTATCTCCGGGTGAGTACTTTTTGGAGTGTATTTACGTTAAGTATGATACGTAGATGGCTATTTTAATATAATGCTGCTTATTATTTACATTATTTAAATTTGACGGATATTTGTCCTCATTTTGTTTGTTGTTAACACAACGTTTCGGCTGATATACCCTCCAGCCTTCATCAGGTCTCTTGGGGAAATTTCGAACCTGGTATTTTTTTCGATGTTATTATTATTATTATTATTATTATTATTATTATTATTATTATTATTATTATCATTATTATTATTATTCAGGTCACTTCCTGGAATCGCCATATGTTCATGGGCATATGGCGTAGTGGTTTAGAGCGCGGGCAACTAACCCCAAGATTCCGAGTTCGATTCCAGGCAGTGACCCGAATAATAATGATAATAATAATAATAATAATAATAATAATAACATCGAAAAAATACCTTAGGAATGAGAACCCAGGTTCAAAATTTCCCCAAGACACCTCATGAAGGCTAGAGGGTTTATCAGCCGAAACGTTGTGTTAACAACAAACAAGATGTGGACAAATATCCGTCAAATGTAAACAATGTAAATAATGTACATAATTCCTCGTCTCTTAAATATAGAGCTGTATTATAATGCTGGTTTTGTTGCACATAACTGATTACTAGCTGCCCTACAACACATTAGATATTGTTCTCCTAGCTGTACCATGCCGGATGAACGATTCGAGTGATAACGGAGAGCATTCTCTTAATAATGTCTGTTCGTCCAGTGTTAGCCTCAAGCTGAACATCAGTAAGAGCAGCAACACTATTTTTGCTTTTACTGTAAGACAAAAAGACACATATTCAGAAAGAAATTCTTGAATCAGCATTGTGAATTCTTTTATTCCTGCTTTAATTTGTACTTATTTATTTTATTTATTATTTATTTCATTTATTATTTATTCATTTATTTATCTATTTCATTTATTATTTATTTATTCTCATAACAGGAAAATATTCCTATGTATTCTCTTGTATATATGATTTACTTCCCGCTCCAAGCAATACGAACTTTTAACAATATTCCCTTTCTCTTCTATTTTCAATAATTTATATACTGCACCGGTTATATCCACTAATAACATAAATGTATGTGTCTGTATGTGCATAGGTATGGATATAAGTTTTGTATATGTAAGGCGGTGACTGTATATTACATATGTATGTGTACACAAAGACACTCACACGTGCACGCATGCGCACACACACACACGCAGGCGGATATATATATATATATATATATATATATATATATGAAGAGATAAATACATCTACATTTACATATATATATATATATATATATATATATATATATATATATATATATATATATATATATATATATATGTATGCATGTGTGTATGTATATATATACATATGTGTGTGTGTGCGTAAATATACATACATGTGCATGCGAACACTATAGGATTAATGTTGTACATATACGTAAATAAATGTAGATGCAAACCTATGCATACATACGTCAGCTATATGCACTGCGCTCGGGCACGCGCGCGTGTGTGTGTGTGTGTGTGTGTGTGAGAACGTGTGAATGAATCATCTCTTGGTTTCGAATATGAGTAATCTACTTGTTCCATCAAGTAAAGTACCTGATGCCCCTAAATTACAACGAAGTAGCTGCGAATATTATATACACATGTGCCGTTAACTTAATACTGAGCAAATTCAGCACGGCACAATGTATGACAAAGCTGTCTTTGAATTACGGGTCTGGATATTTCGATAAGTTTTCACACTATTTCCGTTTTTCCTTACCATAATCCGAGGCTACGCTATATGGCACTTGACGAAGATACTATGCAAACGAAGTCTAAAAATATGGCTTATAGGAAACACGAATTTCAAATTTTTTCTTGATGGTGTTGCATTTTTTTCCTTCACTTTCTATATATGCATACACACACTCACACACAAAGAAAATACAAATAAAAAATGACAGACGTTCAAGGGGTATTCACAATTAATAATATTTGTTTGACGCCGAAAGAAACAAATAGTTACAGAGTAGAAGTGTAGCGTTTCGGATTCAGACTTTCGTCGGATACAACAGGAAACTGCAGGAAAAGTTGAAGAGAGAAGGGTGTGAAGAAAGGAGACAGAAAAAGAGAAGAGATCCACGAAAAAACTCACCGAGGTTCACATGTTCAATTTATATATACACACGCGTGCACACATACATACACACCCAAACGCATATGAAACGTGAGAGCACGCGCTTATAAAACGCATATAAAACATGTGTGTATGTGTAAGTCGATCACGTGAATCTAACCTAGGTAAGTTTTTATGGCTCTCTTCTCTTTTTCTGTCTCCTTTTTTCTCATTCTTCTCTTCCCAGTCTTTCCAGCAGTTTTCTGTTGTATCCAACGAAGGTCTAAATCCGAAACGTTATACTTTTACTCCATAACTATTTCTTTCTTTCGGCGTCAAGCAAATTATATTAATTGTGATTATCCCTTGGACTTCTGTCGTTTTTTATTTGTATTTTCTTTATGTGTGTGTGTATTGTGTGAGTATGAATTTTCTGTGTGTGCGTGCGTGTGTGTGTGTGTATGTGTGTGTGTGTGTGTGTACTGAGTGCGTGCGTCTGCGTGTGCTATGTGTTTGTGTATCTGTGTCTATGTGTGTGTGGAGAGAGATAGAGATGGAGGTGTTGTGTCGATATATTTTGCATTAAACTGACTTTCACCTCATTGAATTGAAAAATATATTTACAATAATAATTAATATGTGAAAATTCACGAATCTGCAGGCAGAAGCAAAAATAAAAAAAGCTATTTGGGCGATCTCTGTAAGACTCCATCTTTGAATGATATTATTCCGTTCCTATTTTAGCTCATAAATAACACTACGATAGGCGAACGACAACTTCTATATATTGTTTTAAATGTTTTCTCCCCTGAGCGAAGAAATCCTTCTTAAATTTCAGTAGTGTGAAAGAGAGATGAATGAATGTACTAAAATGTAGAAGATAGTATTAAAGATAAGTCGTTATTATAAAGTAAGAGTTGATAAATTTGTGGCTAAATTTGGTAGACTTGTGGGATACCACAATTTGAAAGATACATGTGGAAATGGCGACATGTTCCAAAACACTTTGAAAGAACTTTTAGGTAATCCTTTGAAGTTTTATGTCGTACAAAACGTTATTTTCTCCGATGACCATTAACTTAATCTTCCTTTCCAATTAATGTGTTGTTTAATTCATCTTCCATTTTATGCCACAGTGGATGTTATAAATATAACCTTTACGATAATGTCTAGAGCTTCTGTCTTAACCATTCTAATATTATGGGCATGACTCGATATAATATCAGTGATGAATGCAACAAGTATTTCGGAATTGATGAGAATGTTGCATACGTCGGTAATCTGAGAAAAGCTTGAGTGACAAAACAAAAGAAATCAGCATACTTCGGAAGATATGAAAATTAAAATATGATATGAAAATTAGGATATGAAAATTAAAGCTGTCTACATTCAATAGTACCATATAGTACTAGCACGTGGTATACAAGACTGTACACTTGAAAAGACCTGCTGTTTAGACATTAAGACTAGGAAGATATTAATTACTACTGATAATTTCTGCATAAACTGCAATTCTTTTGAAGTAGTTGTAAGCTGTCAACTTAATGTGACAGTCCCCTGAAGGGAATAATATTACTGTTGGTTAGACCTAGGAGGCTGCACCGCTTCCTGTCAGCCTTGACACATTTCCTGTGTCCTTATGCTTACAAGGGGGAGGCAAGCACCTCTACCTAGGTAATCCTGCATCCAAAGACATGTTCCTGAGTCTTTGCTCGTCATCAATCTGGAGTAGCAAAGACTCAGAAACGTGTCTCTGGATGCAGGCTTAGCTGGGTGTAGGTGCTTGTCTCCCCCTTGTAAACATAAGGACACAGGAAATGTGTCCAGGCCGACAGGAAGCGGTGCAGTTTCCTAGGTCTAACCAGCAGTAGCATTATTCCCTTCAGGGGACTGTCACATTTAGTTGACAGCATACAAATACTTCATCGTATCACTACTGCATAAATCTCTCTGAGAGATTTAGAAATGTATTATTTCTAAATTTGCAATTCTTTTATTCTTTTATTTGTTGCAGTCATTTGACTGCGGCCTTTAGTCGAACAACCCGACCCCAGGACTTATTCTTTGTAAGCCTAGTACTTATTGTAACGGTCTCTTGTGTCGAACCGCTAAGTTACGGGAACGTAAACACACCAACATCGGTTGTCAAACGATGGTGGGGGAGGACAAACACATAAATACGAACGTACATACATACATACATACATACATACATACATATATATATTTATACGACGGGCTTCTTTCAGTTTCCGTCTACCAAATCCACTCACAAGGCTTTGGTTGGCCCGAGACTATAGTAGAAGACACTTGCCCAAGGTGCCACGCAGTGGGACTGAACCCGGAACCATGTGGTTGAGAAGCAAGCTACTTACTACACAGCCACGCCTGCGCCTGCAATATGGATAAGATCTATGTTGAAGGGAAGGGTAGAAATAGAAGCATAGAAATCCAGTTCTAATTGCCTTTGAGTGCTGCATTGCATCAGTTAGATAGCACCGTGAGAATAGTAAATGTAGAAATCCGTGCACCGTTATCTCAATACTTATAGTTCTTAAGTGGAGGCGCAATGGCCCAGTGGTTAGGGCAGCGGATCCGCGGTCATAGGATCGCGGTTTCGATTCCCAGACCGGGCGTTGTGAGTGTTTATTGAGCGAAAACACCTAAAGCTCCGCGAGGCTCCGGCAGTGGATGGTGGCGAACCCTGCTGTACTCTTCCACCACAACTTTCTCTCACTCTTACTTCCTGTTTCTGTTGTGCCTGTAATTCAAAGGGTCAGCCTTGTCACACTGTGTCACGCTGAATATCCCCGAGAACTACATTAAGGATATACGTGTCTGTGGAGTGCTCAGCCACTTGCACGTTAATTTCACGAGCAGGCTGTTCCGTTGATCGGATCAACTGGAACCCTCGACGTCGTAAGCGACGGAGTGCCAACAATAGTTCTTAAACAATATAGCAATAGATATAAATGTAGGACTGTCAGAGGTAAACATCTTTGATCATATGTGTTTGATCATGGGACTGACCTGGAGTTAAATAACACCACCAATAAGACGACCACCACCTCCAACAAAAACAACATAAATATTAAGAAAGAATGCAACAGATAAAGATAACAACAAAATAACAGCCAGAACAATTGAAATGTTTTACGATGAACCCAATCGACCGGTTTTAATAAACTATTGATTCACACATCACACGTCACACGTGAAAGTAGGAAACAGACAGATCACCACTCCAGCACTGCACGTTTATCTTCAACTCTTATACTGCACACTGTTGTTCAATGGACGAGTGTGTGTGTATCTGTGTATGTGCGCGTGTGCGTGCGCGTGCGCATAAAGCTTTGCTGCATGCAAACTGAGATGCTGCCTGAAATAGTCGAACGGAAAAGCTGATGAAATTCCACAGTAGATATAAAATGTCAACATGCTTCAAAGTAAATCTCACTGAAGAGATTCGTTCGAGCATGCTGCGGTGACATATTCCGTTGGTATTCTTTTTGTATGCATATGTGTGTGATGCACGTGTGTATAAATACGCACACACAAGCACACCGTATTTATGTACAGCTGTATACACACACAGACACAGACACACACACACACACGCACACACACACAGAAATGTATATATGTATCTTTGTATATAGTCAAACAAATACGTATGCATGTGACGCATGTGTTGATCTCTCTCTCTCTCTCTCTCTCTCTCTCTATATATATATATATATATATATATATATATATATATATATATATATATATATATATACATATATATATATATATATATATATATATATATATATATATATATATATATATATATATATATATATATATATATACATACATATATACATATATATATAAATACATATATATATACATATATATTATATATATATATACATGTATATAAGTATATATATATGGGTGCATGTATATTTATGTCTGTGTATGTATATGTATATGAAGATATATATATATATGGATGGATGTGTGTGTGTATATATATATATATATAT
The DNA here is from genome assembly GCF_046866305.1 of Octopus bimaculoides. Taxonomy (NCBI): domain Eukaryota; kingdom Metazoa; phylum Mollusca; class Cephalopoda; order Octopoda; family Octopodidae; genus Octopus; species Octopus bimaculoides. The sequence goes on from NC_142928.1 coordinate 167,177,681, forward strand.
ATTTTTAAAAAATAAGTGCATTTTCAAACCTTCTTTCATATATATATATATATATATATATATATATATATATATATATATATATATATATATATATATATATATATATATACATATACATATACATATACATATACATATACATACAAGCATTACACGCACGTATAGTATATATTATATAATTGTGTGTGGATATTTATATATAATTAATAAGTATCTGCTATCAGTGATTCTTCTATGTAGCACCACAAACAGAATTTTACAACACTCTTCTTTATTTCTATTACATTCCTTTTTATAAATTGGACGCATTCAATTCCAATTGTTTTTTTATTTATTTCTTTTACTGGGAACCCAGATTCTCAAAGTGCATTGCCAAAATATTTTATACAAATTTCAAAGTAAATATATATAATAACGAGTGCTAATAATCATGGTATAGCAGTTATAGACTTTTCGCAATCAATCCAGCATAAATGATCTCTTAGATGCGCTTATGTTCTTATGTACATTTTTATGTGTGTGTGCGCGCGCGTACGTGTGACATATACGTTATTTGCCATGCAATTTAGTAATAATGCACTATATATAGGGAAAGTATGATAAATATAGCATGCAATTTATGCTACAATCCCTACGCACGTTTCACGATTGTGGGTAATTGCATCCTCTGCAGTGTGTGTTCATAGTGCATTTGGATACATTTTATATGTGCCAACATAATGTACTGAAATGTTGCGTTTGTTAGTGCATGTACTCCGGAAAAGTTAGGAAGTTACAATTGTACTTAGTAATATTACCGGTTATGATATACAGAGCAAATATAGGAAATATTCTGGTAGTCATAAGATTTCATTTATAGTATTTCTTCCCTGTGCAGTTTTCGCCATTTTGGCTATTTGCATCTTCTGCAGTGGATGTTCATAATGCAACTAGATGCTAATCTTCTACAATTCTACGAGGTAACACTTAACTACATTATGTTGAAACAAATCAAATACAACCCATTGCACAATATACACACATTGCAAAGAATGCAAACACCTACAATGGTGTTCTGTGCGTAGAACAAATGGTATGAACATTTGTATATATGAGGAATCCGGTAATGGTTCTATCTGTGGTTATACAGAGTTTCATATACGCTCTCCGGCTCGCTTAAGAAACAAAGCATAGATCGTAAAAGAGGTTATCATCAACTCATTCTTAATAAATATATATTGGGATGTCCGGAAAGTTCGTGCCGATTTAAAGTAGCTTACCTTTCGACTTATTTGCCACGAAACCACCTCAATTCTGGGAAGAGGGTATTTTCAAGTTAAAGGAAAGATGGAGACGCATTGTGCAACAAAATGGTTCATATTTGGCTGATTAAAAATGTAATGGCAAGTATTTATTGACCTTTTTCTTTCGTTTAAAAATCGGCACGAACTTTCCGGACAACCCAATACTTTACAAGATGTATTCAGTGCCTTTTTTTTGTCTAAAAATAAAAACGAGCGCTTTCACTTCTGTGTCTGTTTGCCTGTCTGTCTGTATGTCTGTATGTATGTATGTATGTATGTATGTATGTATGTATGTATGTGCAACTTGTGGTAATTAGTGCCTTTCAGTTGGAGGATCGACAAGGTACGTCAAAAGACTCCACACTGTGACACCTGTTCCTTCTGCCAGCCAGCACAGCTGTGCATTATGCAACAGAATGTGCAAATCTTTGGTGGGACTCAAGAGTCATATAAGCGCCTCACATTTCATTATCAATGGCTCATTTCAGTGATTCT